>NW_015554106.1:691018-691361 GCF_001515605.1 Sinocyclocheilus anshuiensis | reverse complement strand
GTATGTCCCTTTAATACACTCACATGACATGTTTGTGTGTTGTATTTCCAGTGTCCTTAGAAATCACATTAGTCCTCATAATACAGTTTTGTGTCATAGGTGGGGCTTGTGTATCAAATCATTAATTGTACTCATAATTGTGTATATTTTCAGGTTGTTACATTATAAGTTGTGTTTTGTGTAAACAAACTTTAAAGTGAAATCTGTGTTGTATGGGTCAAAATAGATTTTTTGATATCCACTACATCTCTGTACAGCAAGTGGAAAGCGGTGTCCCCCTAATACACCAACAGACTGGTTTGGGCAGCAGTGTCCTGGTAATTCATAAAAACCGTGTGTGTGT
>NW_015554106.1:690145-690889 GCF_001515605.1 Sinocyclocheilus anshuiensis | reverse complement strand
GGCACGCAGGTGATGGAGATTTACCGCTGATTACAGAAACGGCTTTACTGATAAGATGCGCGGTAAATATCGCATGCGATTTATCGTGCAGCCCTAGTGTTTGATTTGTGCAGAGGGCCTCGCTGTCTCTCTGCTCTGATCAAATGTCTGTCTGTAGGATTCAGTATAAAGACAGGTAGAAGTTTTGGGTCAGATGAAAAAGACCCTCATCATTCACTGTGTCTGTGGATCAGCAGAGAGTCCCAATCTCAAATACAGTCAGTCGTTCTGGAGCACATGAAGAAGATGTTACTCTGATACTAGGTTATTTCCTATTTTGAGGAAGTCTGAACTGTGTTCTGCTCACAGCAAAGGAGAAAATGTTCTATGGTGTGGCTAAATGCTGCTGAATATTGGGATCATAACACCTAGTCCTATCACGCAAACGTCTACTGTGTGCTGCTCACAGCAAAGGAGAAAATGTTCTATGGTGTGGCTAAATGCTGCTGAATATTGGGATCATAACACCTAGTCCTATCATGCAAACTATACTACCTGGTTAATCCAGTGACTGCTGTGAAAGGGCAGCTGACAACCAGGAAAAGGCCTAGTGACAGCTAGGAAAGACTGCTGACAACCAGGAAAAGGCCTAGTGACAGCTAGGAAAGACTGCTGACAGGAGGGAATAGACCCCATCGGGGCTGGCATGGGTTAGCTACCCATGCCGGCAGGATCTGTCACTACATAGTGCAGAGGGTCCACCAA
>NW_015554106.1:679264-688716 GCF_001515605.1 Sinocyclocheilus anshuiensis | reverse complement strand
AGCGGTAAATCTCCCATCACCTGCTCAATGTGAAAGCTCGCAGGTGATGGAGATTTACCGCTGATTACAGAAACGGCTTTACTGATAAGATGCGCGGTAAATATCGCATGCGATTTATCGTGCAGCCCTAGTGTTTGATTTGTGCAGAGGGCCTCGCTGTCTCTCTGCTCTGATCAAATGTCTGTCTGTAGGATTCAGTATAAAGACAGGTAGAAGTTTTGGGTCAGATGAAAAAGACCCTCATCATTCACTGTGTCTGTGGATCAGCAGAGAGTCCCAATCTCAAATACAGTCAGTCGTTCTGGAGCACATGAAGAAGATGTTACTCTGATACTAGGTTATTTCCTATTTTGAGGAAGTCTGAACTGTGTTCTGCTCACAGCAAAGGAGAAAATGTTCTATGGTGTGGCTAAATGCTGCTGAATATTGGGATCATAACACCTAGTCCTATCATGCAAACTATACTACCTGGTTAATCCAGTGACTGCTGTGAAAGGGCAGCTGACAACCAGGAAAAGGCCTAGTGACAGCTAGGAAAGACTGCTGACAGGAGGGAATAGACCCCATCGGGGCTGGCATGGGTTAGCTACCCATGCCGGCAGGATCCGTCACTACATAGTGCAGAGGGTCCACCCAACTTTGGCTATGAAAACTACAAGAAGAATACCCCTGGAGTCTGCGAGAGCGGGGGCGAAAGATGACTTATGGACAGACCACACGGTGACAGACTTAGGAACGTAAATGACAATGAGTCAGGAGAACAGCACAACAGAGGTTGGAAGTCCAGTAGTGGGACAAACACCACAGTCCACAGGGTATCAGAACCCCAGACAAAGCCCAACCAGGCACAAACTTACCCCCACTGATTAACCCAGAAGTCACCCAGCCACAGCCAGCAGTTGAAAGGAAGATGGATGGAAGGAGACCTCAGATACTTTGGCCTAAATCCTCCCACAACGAGTGGGCAACCATTGACACAGATCTCGTTCAGCTGCTAGAAGGCCTGAAAGGAGATGTAGAAAGGAAACTGGAGAAGATGGGGGAGATTATCTACACCTATAGGGTACAAAGGTTTGGAGTGAAAAACAAGAGGCCGAGGTCACAGAAGGAGCTGGGAGGCCAGCCGAAGTCCAGGAGACAACAAGACAAGCTTGTGAAAGAAAGGAGGAGCCTGAGAAAACAGTGGAAAAAGGCCCGTGAAGCAGAAAGGAAAGGCCTAGAGGTACTACAGGGCGATATTAAACATTGCCTTGCAATGCTACGAAGAGCAGAAAGCTTGAGAAAGCAACGAAAGAAGAAGGAGCAAACCAGGACTGCCTTCTATAGAGATCATTACAAGTTTGTCAGTAGTTTCTTTAGCAAGGAGAAAACCGGTACCCTTAAAGTACCCATAGCGGATCTTGAGGAACACCTGAGGAAGACTTATTCTGACAATCAGAGGCACATGTCAATCTCCATTCCAGAAGACATGCCACCAATTCAACTGCCAGAGCACCAGATGGAATTAAGGCCATCTCTCCACTGGCATTCACTATGGCAATGGAGATCATAATTGGGTGGTTGGAGGGGAACATTTGAAAAATGGGTTGCAGCTCCCTCTAATCAGGGCATACATGGATGATATGACTATTTAGGGTATCAGACCCAATCAGACAATTTAAGATTCGATCAAGAACATGGTTGAAACACGAGGAGCCGAATTCCACAGAAAGGCCCAAGATGACAGGATGTTCGTAAATCAGATCCTAGCGCCAGCCAGTCTGAAGCAAGCCTAACCAACCAACCCTTTCACAGAACAGCTTTCAACATTAACACAAAAGAAAACACTGAGCATAACAACTCAGGAAGGAGATTGTCAATTTTGGGGCAAGTAAGTAAGATTAATGGTCAAAGAGATGCACAGCATGACCATCACATGTAAACCAGTGATAGTAATCACAATCACAAGCTCTTTGGATTGACTTTCCCCCCACCTAGAAGACAAAGAACAGACTGAGATTCCTTATGAGACCTCTTAACCTCTGGTCTTCACAGAACATGTCCTTGTTCACAGAATGGTACAGAAATGGTACAGTCTTTTACAGATGTAGATGCACCAAAATGAACTCAAAAAGGCTTATAAACTAATATCATTCCATTGCTTAACTCCATATCATGTATGTAACCCGCACATTAGACTATCATGTTTTAATAATTGATTGTGTACAATTGGTCAAAACACCATTTGGGATGTGGCCAACAACCCGGTTTAAATACTCAGGACACCCTCAAATTATGCTTTTTAGTTATGTTTTTAGCTTCAATTCATCACTTTTAGCTTTTAGCGTCTAGCTTTTTAGCTTTAGCTTCTAGTCACTGCTTCAAGTCATCACTTTTAGCCATGCGGCTTTTTAGTCATAGCTTTGAGCTATGCTTTTTAGTCATCGCTCCTTTTAGCTCTTTAGCTTTTTAGCTTGTTTGGTCATGGCTTGTAGCCGTGCTTTTCAGTCATCGCTTTTTGCGCTCTTTGAGCGTGCTCTGGAACCTCATTGAGGAACTCAATGCGAGGGTTAATTAAGTGATTGATGGTTGTTCAGGTCTATGCAATTGCACATATTGCTGTAAACTTGGGATTTCACATTTTCATTCTCTTAAACTCATTCTTTCCTCTTTCTCTCTTTCTGCAACTTGTGTGAATGCGTGTGTTCGTGTGTTAGATTGGTTTATATGTCTTAGATTTATCCAATAAAGCCTTATTCATATTGAAAAGAGAAGTATCTTGTGTTTTGTGCTTACAAGTTAATGTCTTAAACTGCCGATCTTGTTACTGTGCTAATAAATAGTTTTTCACTATACTTTGGATATTAATATCCATTGCAGAATTGATGTTATACGGCTCATTCAATGAATCGTTGGCCGACTCAGTAATCAGCCGTAAAACAGTGATTCTGTCCAAATTCCCTATAAAATCTTGAATGATTCCCTTTGAGCTAAATTGACCTGTTTCTCTTACAACTACCATCACAATGACTAAAGCATGTACTAAGTGGCTGCTGGATAAGCTCCAGGAAAACATCAGATGGGCACAAATGGAGATTAAATCCGAAAAATCTCGCAGCATCTCCATTGTTAAAGGCTGACTTACTAATGACAGGTTCTGTATAGTGAGAGAGCCCATACCAACGGTCATGGAAAAGCCCATCAAAAGTCTTGGGCGTTTGTACACCGCAGACCTTAAAGACTCAAAACAGGTGGAACAACTCAGGCAAGAGACAGTCAGTGGACTCAAGAGGATCAATGGTACAGCTTTTCTGGGGAAGTTGAAGCTGTGGTGCTTCCAATTTGGTTTGTTGCCACGGCTTATGTGACCAATTTCCATATACGAGCTCACTTTATCTCACGCCAAGCACCTGGAGAGACTGGTGAGTACACAACTGAGGAAATGGATTGGGCTACCAAGATACCTTAGCAGCATAGGGCTGTATGGCAATGGAGCTCTCTCTCTTCCTATTTCAAGCCTTGTGGAGGAGTACAAATGCGCCAAAACGAGGCCGGAGATGACGCTTAAAGAATCCCACGATCCCTGCACAAGAGATGCTGCATCAACATTGGTGACAGGGAGGAAATCGAATCCGTTTACAGCAGTTGCTGATGCAAAGGCAGCCCTCAGACACCGGGATATTGTGGGGCAAGTCCAATATGGTAGATGGGGACTTGGGTTGGGAATAATAACACCTAAATGGCAAAAGGCAACAGCAAAGGAACAGCGACACCTGGTGGTGGAGGAGGTACGCCGTCAGGAGGAAGCAACTAGATGCGCTAGAGTAGTCTCCTAAGCCCAACAAGGCCGCTGGATGAGGTGGGACGGTATAGAATAGTGTAAAGTCACTTGGAGTGAGCTGTGGAGCATGGAAACCAACAGGCTAAGTTTTATCATGAAAGCCACATATGATGTGCTGCCCTCTCCAACAAAATTGCAGGTATGGTGTGGACAAGACCCAGCCTGCCACCTGTGTGCAGCCCCGGCAAACCTCAGACATATCCTGGTGGGTTGTAAGACCAGCCTGACACAGGGAAGGTACATATGGCGCCACAATCAAGTACTGAAGTGCTTGACAGCAGCAATAGAGACCAAGAGAGTGTCAACAAACGCCATCCCCCAAAATGCCAAGAATACCTTACCAAAAAGGCAGTCCTTTATTAGGGAAGGGGAGAAAAAGTGGGCTAAGTGCCTGTCCCCTGACGCAGGCCAGCTGAATATAGCTAGGGACTGGGAAATGCGAGTGACTTATTCCACAGACTCACTTTCCCATTTGAAATTGCAGTCACCAATCTGCGCCCAGACCTGGTTCTCATGGTCCAACTCCAGTAGGATCGTCATAATAGTCGAACTGACAGTCCCTTGGGAAGAGGCCATTAACGAGGCCTTTGAAAGGAAGAAGCTGCGATATGCCAACTTGGCAGCTGAGGCAGAGGACAGTGAAAGTATAGCCGGTGGAAGTGGGCTGCAGGGGCTTTGTGGCTAGTTTTACAATAAAGCTGCTGAAGGAGTTGGGCATCAGAGGACAGGTCCAGCAGAGGATAGTCAGGGAACTGGCCACTGTCGCTCAAAGAAGCAGCCTCAGAAGCAGGCTGTGGCTGAAGCGGGTGGACACAGTTTGGGCTGCCAAATGACCATGCAACAAAGTGACACACACCCGGGTCTGATCAGCCTGTGGTGGGCCTGCCTCAGCTGAGGGTGTCTTGTGATAAAGGGCCGAAACACCCAATGAGGCTGGGGTACACAACTGATGATGTGTTGCATTGGTGGAAACACCATACAAAGGTCATTGGCAACATCACCTCAACAAAAGGCATCTTTTACCCAGGCTAAAGTTCGCACAGAAACTGGGATCTGATGATCGGATAAGGCAACATCCATGAAAGATAAATACACATCATGTACAGCATAACATATCATCAAAACGTCAAGGATTCCCACACGATTACTGCAGTGAAGAATTGCACTGTCTTCATCTATCCATCTTACCATAATAGTCATTTTTCTTGTTGTTCACAATGAGGCAATTAAATAAGAAAAAAATAGTAATGGTACTACCATGTTTTTCTTTGAATTACCTTGGTGAATAATGTAAACACACAAATGCAATATATTATAACAGAATAATCACAGAAATATAATGCTCATTAAATGTTTAAATATACTAATAAACACTTGATCCAGTTTTGTTGAACAACTTCTAAAAAATCGTTTCAAAAGAAAATAATATAAACAAACACGATCAATTTAACACCACAAACTCTTATACATTTCAGTAAAATGTGCTTCTCCAGTGACACTGTTTTCCTGTTGCTCATTTGAAAGTGGCAGTTTGCCAGTTACTGTATATGAAAATGGATGAATCACATTAATTATATATGAAAACATCACACTGCAGGTTCATATCCAGATCATCTTCATAATGGACTCTCTGGCAAAATCTCTGTACTGTCTGACTAAATTCAAAATGACACTAAATTAAGTTTTTATTATTATTATTATTTATTTATATATATATTTTTTTCATTTATGTATTTTATAAATGCCAGCAAACTATAAGCTGCTATAAACACGTCTGGGTTTGATACTCTGAATGTTTTATTACACCTTTAATCTCCATCATAATGAATAATTCTTGCCCATTAAAGCTTCTGGCAGCATAATTAAGAATCCCGTTGAAGACATTAATTTAAGAGAGCAGAATATTTTAATCAAGGGATTTGAGCTCAAACAAACAACATACGGAAATGAATCAAGAAACAAATGTTCATCAAATCATTCATAATTTTATGTCAATATAATAAGGTATCTTCTATTCACTGTAAACCCAAATGTTATCTTACATAATTAAGTAATCTTGACTATTATGTTTTGGGCCCATAAATCAAAAACCTATGTTTGTGTAACTTGTTTACCTACAAAATGTAAACTTAAGAGTTCATGTGTTGTCAACTCAAAATCCTAGTTGATTAAAACAGCTCACTCTGGTCTTTATTTAATGTGATTTGTGGTGCAAGCAGTTCTGCCCGGCAACAAGATGCACTAATGCACTGATTGGTAGATAATTACAAAAGGCGGGTCTTTCTGCATTTTGTCTGTTAAAAAATAAATAAAAATCTCTCAAGATCTCAGCATCTTACCAATTTGACTTCATTTCATACAAAAATCCTTGTTGAGACTTAAAGGGGTCATATGATGCGATTTCAATTTTTCCTTTCTCTTTGGAGTGTTACAAGCTCTTGGTGCATAAAGAAGATCTGTAAAGTTGCAAAGACTAAAGTCTCAAATCCACAGAGATATTCTTTATAAAAGTTAAGAGTCAGCCACATCTACCTAAAACGGCTCGTTCTAACACGCCCCAACATACCTACGTCGCTCTGTGGGAAGATTTGCATAACGCGGCCCAAATGAAAGAAGGCGTAACTTTTATTCTCACTGTAGTATTGTTGCCGCCGCCATATCCTGAAGACGCTGTGTGCTTCGTTGTGAAAGCGAAACTACTTTGTTTGGTCTTCCAAAAGAGGACGATATCCGCTTCGTCATGCCTAGAGCTGATCCGTGCTGGTCGCTGAGGAAATACAACAGTATGGTGAGGGGCGTAACATTTCCGTCTCACACTTGAGGTATTCGGCCAATCACAACACACTGGATAGCTGACCAATCACAGCACACCTCGTTTTTTCAGACCGATGAGCTTTGTACAATCGACGCGTTTCAGAAAGGTGGGGCATAGACGAGAAACAATAATGTACAGTATGTGGAAAATAATGTGGGTTTTTTTTACTTTAAACCGCATAAACACATTTCATTACACCAAATACACAAACTAATGTTCTTTTTAGCAGCATCATATGACCCCTTTAACAGACTAACAGACTTATTCACCAATCTCATTAAGAGGCTATAACCTTCATTAGCTACAGTGTAAGTACATGAAATGAAGAAGTTAAGTGAACTTAATTATTTAAGTACAATATATGAAATACAAATCAAGTATTACAAATTCAAGCTTAAAAATGTAAGTAGAGTGTACAAGAGAACTCAGCTGACTGAACTTAAGCATACAAGTTTTAGAACACCCATTACTCAATTCATTTGAGGGAACGAGTTTATTCAATCAGCTGAGTTAAGTCAACTTATTAGGGTTTTCAGTGCAGTGAATCCTGGTTAATGGTAATGCGATTAAAGCACAATCATAATCTCATATTCTGAAGTTCTACTAAAAGCAGATTAATGAAATAACATGAGACAAAGAAAAAAAAACAGACCCACATAAAAGTGAGAAGTCATACAAATCAGTACAGAGAATATTTATCTGAGTTGCAAACAAAGTGTGTGGATGTTGGGTGACTTTTTGCCATATTTGTAAAGTTGTCTGTCAGACTGATTTGAAATAAATAATTTCATTCAAGGCAGCAGCTAATGGAGGATAACATTTTCTACATAGAATTACAGCAGAGGTAAAATTACCTTTAGATATTTGTGTCACCTTAAAAATAGAAAACGATTAAAAAAAAAAACTTGAAACATGTTATGCTTAATGTACTGCAGCAATAATGTATCCCTCATATTTAACTTCAGAGAGAAGATCTTGGAGAAAGTACAGACTTCTTGAAATCAGTGTCCTAATTTCTCAAGCTATTTATATCATCACTTAAGTGGACTTGTAGAAGAGAACACTGTGTGACAGCTGACTTATAAGTATTTTTCTGATGGGCAGTTACATTATTATTCAGATTAATATGAGCCTCAAAGTTTAAAGTAATTTAAGTACATGACATTACCGTTCTAAACTTTGGGATCAGTAAGATTTTTAATGCTTTTTTAAAGAAGTGTCTTATGCTCACGAAAGCTGCATTTATTTTCTGCAAATATTATTATAATTAAAAATAACTGTTTTCTATTTTAATACTTTAAAATGTAATTTATTCCTGTGATGCAAAGCTGAATTTTCATCAGCTATTACCCCAACCATTTCTCCAGTCTTCAGTGTCATATAATCCTTCAGAAATCTTTCTAATATGCTTATTTATTATCATCCTTTGTGCTGCTTAATATTTTTTAGAACCTGTGACACTTTTGCCAGGATTCTTTGAAGAATACAAAGTTTAAAAGAACAGCGTTTGTTCAAAATAGAAATATTTTCTAACAATATAAGCCTTTACTATCACTTTTTATCATTTTAACACATCCTTTCTGAATAAAAATATTAATTTCTTTCAAAAAAATAAAGAAATTTGTTTTGTTTTTTTATTATCCAGACTAATATGAGCCTCAAAGGTTAATGTGCATACATACATGTAAGCAATAGCAAATGAGGCCTTCAAATAAATTTACAACATTATGGTTAATGTGAATACAGAGAAACAGACGGAACGAGAAAGAAAGAGAACAGCTGTTGACATAGAGCTGATTTGATGCAAGTCATGTAATGTGCACTATAAAATGAGTGCAATGAGAAGAGCTTCCATTAGGCCCATATGTGCTCTCAACAAGGTGTTTACGTCCAATGATACTTCATTTAGATCCTGCTTATTAACATCTCAACCTCATCACATGCTGTAAATGCACCTGAAGTTTCACACTGTTCAACCAATGCCTTATGGGTAACCAGACCTCTCTGAAAGCATCTCTAGCATGATGGATGTGAGAAAGTGGAGAAAAACCAACAGTCCAGTAGTAATGAGCAGGTGAAGGAACCTATAGGCTGTTTTAATTACCTATTACAGGTCCGTGTCAAATCCATTCCCAACATTTCTCTGTGCATTTGTGAGTTTTCAGTTCTGGTTTAGACTGAAACATGCAATTTTATCCATATGTTGGTAGGGAAATGCTTACAGTCATCCTATCAGCGTACTGAAGTGTTTCCATCAAAACCCAATTACTCCCTGAAATGACGTTCCCTAAATGGTCTCTCTGCTTGGCTGATGCCCCATAACCAAGGTGGCTTGGATCAGAGAGGTATGAAATACTGGGAGTGACGGATGGGAAGGTCATTATGTGAATGTGAATGAGAATGTGAATGTATGAGCTGAAAGCACAAATATGTATTAAACAAGGATGCTATATTTCATTTATCCTATTCAAATGAGACATATAAAAATAAAACAATAAAGTAAAAATTCGACAATTAAAATAGTAAACATTTGGTGTAAAAAGTTTAGCAAAAGATTAGCTTTAGACTGCCTTATACTGCCCTTAGTTTACACTACTGTATGTGCAGTCTAAACCAAACATCAGGTCTGTCATCACCGACAACCCTTAATAATCTTCACACTAGCTCATGATAAAATTGCACACAGTCAGTGAAGGCCAATAAACAGGCCACTTACAGGCCACTAAAGCTGGACCAGAATGGCATTATGCTAATGGCTAACATCTCTAGGTTACGTATGTAACCATGGTTCCCCGAGGGAACGAGACGCTGCGTCGA
>NW_015554106.1:661444-670372 GCF_001515605.1 Sinocyclocheilus anshuiensis | reverse complement strand
CCGCCTGTGAGAGGAGATCTCTCCTGACGGGAATCTCCCATGGAGCGCCGTCGAGGAGAGAAATCAGGTCCGAGAACTATACTCGGCCCGGCCAGAACGGTGCTACTAGCATTAGACGGATCCTGTCCCGGCGCACTCTCTCCAGAACTCCCGGGAGCAGAGCGATCGGGCGAAAGGTGTACAGACAAAGCCTCGGCCACGTTTGTACCATGGCATCCAGCCCCAGTGGAGCCGGATGAGTCAGAGAGAACCAGAGGGGACAGTGCAATGTCATCTGAGTCACAAACAAGTCCACCTAAGCCAGGCCAAAAATTCTCCATATCTGCTTCACCACCTTGGGGTTGAAGCCTCCATTCCCCTGGCCTCGGCACCTGCCTCGACAGGATGTCCGCTCTCATATTCAAATACCCAGGAATATGTACTGCTCTCAATGAAAGGATTTTGCCCTGGGACCACACAAGGATCTGGTGCGCTAGCTTGTACAAGGGGCGCGAACGCAGACCTCCCTGGTGGTTGATATAAGAGACCACCGCTGTGTCGCAGGTGGACACCGACACATGGCGACCTTTAAGGTCCGGGAGAACGTGTTTCAACTTTGCTAGAAACACGGCCAGGATCTCCAGGCAGTTGCCACGTGAGATGGCGGCCGCTCCACAGACCGCGCGGGCCGAGCAGCCACTCATGACCGCTCCTTAACCGGTGAGGGGCGCGTCCGTCGCTAGCATTAAAGCGGCGACAAGGAGCTCCCAGCACCAAGCCCTGAGTCAAGAACCAAGGTTTCCTCCACATGTCTAAGGCACCTCCGCATGACCTTGAGCATGCTAAGCGGGTTTCCCCTCAGGGAGAACCCCTTGGTCTTGAGCCACCACTGTAGGGGTCTCATGTACAGCAGGCCAAAAGGTATCACGTTGGACGCAGCTGCCATCAAACCCAATAGTTTCTGAAACTGCTTGACAGTGAGTGACTGGCCTCTGACTCGCTTGACTGCCGTGAGGATCGACTCGATCCGAGCAGGGGACAATCGTGCCTGCATCGGGGTCGAATCCCACACCACGCCCAAATAAGTGGTACTCTATAATGGAGAAAGCACACTTTTCTTGGCGTTTTGTCTTAACCCTAATTCTTTCATGTGAGCAAGAACAACATCTCGATGTTCAACCGCCATCTGCTCTGACTGAGCCAAAATCAACCAATCGTCGATATAATTTAGTATGCGGATGCCCTGGAGTCGCAGTGGAGCCAGAGCAGCATCCACACACTTCGTGAAAGTGCGGGGTGAGAGTGACAGGCCGAAGGGAAGAACTCAATATTGGTATGCTTCGCCCCCGAAAGCAAACCCAGCCTGACCTGCCGCCATATAAGCTTTCCCAACCAAACTCGATGTAAGCCTAACGGGCCTGGTGGGAAGCTGCGAGGCCTTCAGGGATGATGCTGAGGATGGGGAGAGATAGCTCGCAAGCGTCTGCTCCACCACTGGCATCGCCCCATATCCCTTATCATTCAGCCCCACGATGTTCTTTTGAATAATTCGAGACTGTGGGGCTGTAAATACGGGATGAGTACGGTTTCTCCCACGATCTTGACACCTCAGCATGGAGATCGGGGAAAAACGGAAGGCCCCGTTGTGAAGGCTGTGATCTGGTTTCAGAAAACGCTCGTCTAATTACTTTTAGGACGAGCGTCCTGTTTCTTGGCTGGCCAAACGATATTTTATTTTGGCGACTGCACGAATCACACCCCATAATTACTTTTAGGACGAGCGTCCTGTTTCTTGGCTGGCCAAACGATATTTTATTTTGGCGACTGCACGAATCACACCCCATAATTACTTTTAGGACGAGCGTCCTGTTTCTCGGCTGGCCAAACGATATTTTATTTTGGCTACTGCACGAATCACACCTCATACGCAAGGGACTGCCGAGACGTCACGGGCAGGGTGACGTAAGCACCAGAAAGTATAAAATCGCATCCGGCAGAGCGCAAACCAGCTTCTGCTCTTCAGTAGCGCTCTGCCGGATTCGCTTTTATACTTTCTGGTGCTTACGTCACCCCGCCCGTGACGTCTCGCTACTCCATTGGGCTGATTTGACACGTGCTTCAGAACGCGGTCACGCAGAGGCGTTCCCAAAGCGATCTCGACGCAGCTCGAGTTCCTGAAGGGGAACACCATTACGCTCAAACAAAAGCAGCTCTAGAGGGAGAACTGTTTGTCCTTGTATTATTTCATCAGGTTGTTTTATTCTTTAACAAACCTGAAAGTGGATTTTATTAAGTGATATGTAGACATTGAGCAGTTAACAAACAAAAAAAATGTGTTGTATGTAGCATCATATAATGCTACATATGCTACAATAATTAAATTGACAGTCATCGATACACTTAACATACTGATATCCAGATACTAGTGAAGAGAAACTGCAGGACGGTAACTGTGGGACACTGGATCATGTTTCTGAAAGAAAAAGCTTTTTTAGGGGAAGAAGGTGGAAGTCCTGTTCTCATCGTGAATCTGTACTCCAGAAATTCCCATAAAAGATTAATAATGTTCAGATATAGTGACTGGAGAAGCCATGGAAGGTGTCTGGCTTCATCCTGGTGTTCACAAACACTCCTGAATTTGTTTGTCATCTTATAATACAGGAATATCATGAGATGATGGTTTGGACACACCTGGTCTGGTAAAATAATCTCATAATTCTTGGCCGTTCAGCCATTCAGAAAATCACTGAACCTATTGACTCCTGTGAGACGGCTGAGCATTGTGGATTGAAGCTATGCCTTGTCTTTCACCAAACATCTGAATGTAGAAAATGAATGTGGATGACTCATTTTACATTGCACTTTATTTATTGGGGTTTATATTTTGTACTCTAGTTTATACGTGTCTGTGCTGGCCTGAATTCACGTGTTTTTTTTTTCAATGGCAGCTTTAACTCAAATTCCAGCTCTGTGAAGCTCTGCAGTAAATGAGCAGTTTTAGTTCAGACTATCACAGAGGTTTGACAATATTAATGTAGTTTGTTTTTTCCAACTGAATAAGTCTTGCGAATTCTGCATGCAATGGTAAGAGTGCATCATAAATGTATCTGTGGCTCTCTTATTTTAAAACTATCCTTTGATAATTGTTTAAACATCTGGAGACGACTACTTGTAGACTAAATTTCATTACAACACAACAAAATATGATGGCATAAGTACTGGTTGCTCTGGCAATGAAGCAGGACTGAAATAGAGGAATGTGATAACACAGCTCAACACAAGTAGATATGATTCTGTCTGCACATAAAGTCCAACTGACATCTACAAAAGCTTCTTCTATAAATCACCTGTTGAGAATAGTGACTGCAAACTGTGGGATCTCTTATGGAAGACTTCAGCAGGAACAAACAATATTAGCTTTTTTTATAGTGATAATACTGGTCATGCTGAGTGACACTGACCAGGCAGCAGTGACTGGCATACTGTGATATAATTATATTCTGACAGATGTCTGACCCAACACTGGAAAAAAATCACTGGACACAGCAGCTCAACTCAGAAGGATGAAAAAGAGAGTTTATACCTGGTCAGAAACAACTGAAATTGCATCCTGTTCTTTTATTTAATATGAAACAGATTAAACAAGAAGTAAATTTCCATAAAATGTGAAATTTCTTGGTTTTGTGAAAATGTTATCAACATTTAACAGGTTATATTGAGAAATCAAAGTATCTGTATCACTCAAATGAACTGTGAAAGGATTGTTGTTTTCTGCTTAGTTGAATCTTGGCACAAGAAGAAATGCTCAAGATCTTGTGTGCGTGTGAAAATCATTGAAGAATTGCTCTTGTTTTAAGGGATCCGCACATCTGAATAGCATGAAAACCAACAAAACTCTCTCTACATAGTGTGTGAGTATGTGTATGAGACAAATATTTTGTCTCACATCACATCAAGTTCAAAGTGAAGGATGATTCATTGAATGAAATGAACTGGTTACTACAGTGCTCACTTCTGAGCAACAACTCACCATGTTCCACTTTGGAAAGAGGAAATCAGCCCCGATGTACTCGAAGTAATGCGCAAATCCTTCCTTCAGCCAAACATCCTCCCACCAAACCGGTGTGACTAGATCCCCAAACCACTAGAAGAGAAGAAATGAACAATCAATCATCAACAGAAAAAACAGTGACCATTACAAAAGATTGATTTCATGTTCACTGGCGAAGAATTACAACAAATTTTTGTTGTTTTGTACAAGAAAATTGTTTATGGGTAAACTGAAACCAAACTTTATTTGGACAAAGCATTCTATTTAAAGAAAAGAAATATATAGCAATCCACCCTCCTATTTATCCAATATCCACAAAAGCGTATTACATCTAGTGGCAAATGCATTTTATTACAAAAATCCAATACTGCAGAAAAAAATAGCCTGTGCTCTTTGGAAGTAGAAGTACACAAACACTTTTAATAAACAGTTGCACTCTGGTTCAACAGAAAAGTAGTTCACAAAAGGCTTCACAGAACATTGAGAACCCGGCAGAGCTTCTGAACTAAGATTAATAGTGGCCTAAACATTGAATTACCTACAGTTACACAATTAAAACACATTTTTCAGTTTCACAGCATTCACCTAGGAGCTTCGCCAAGGACACTGTAAATGAACAGAATAGAGACAAATAAGGATTCGATTATGAAACATCCCATCTGGAATGTAGAAAGACTCCAAATGACCCCTGCCATTGTGTGCAGATGACAGTGTGCAAAACAGGGCTATTGACTGGAAAAAGATGCAATACTGCAGTTCTAAATGGGCTGAATATTTTCCAGACTCTGAGGCCGTCAAGCAGATGTGCTACTTAACTCCGGATCTCATTGTTGCAGCACACAAACCTCTGTAGGAGTCGGGCCTCTTTCATCTGAACATGACATAATTACAACAGCTCTCAAAGCACCTGACGGGACGATCATCAGACACATGGACTGATAGTGTGGAGAGAAACAGCTGGTATTCTGCTCTCAGAGGAACCTTCTGCTAGACGCACATCAAGTGGCTTCCCATGGGTTTAGTGACTTTTTCTGCCCTCTTCTGATTTGTCAGATGTTCTGACGCTAATGACAGTGAACCAGGATAGTGAGTCATATCACATCACTTATTGTGTTTAAAAAGACAAGCTGCAGAGCAAATGGATTGGTGCAGTGAAATCTTGAGGAATGGCACAGACAGTTCAACAACACTAGAACGTGTATGATTGGTACAAACTATGAGACTCAACCTCGCTCAATTATGTCTTCAACATCGTGTCAGTGAGACGAAAGTTAAACAGAGGGATTCTGCAGATTCGTGCAGGGAAGAGTTCATGCTGTACCTCTATACTGCAGCATATTCAGGACACTTGAAAAAGGAGAAAGCCTTCAATGGCATCATTAAAAAAAAAGAACTTACAGTTATATAAGTCTCCAACGGAGCTGAGAATCATACTGGCATGGAGTCTTCAACCAAACTCACAATTTTGTACAGTAATAGTATTATATGCCTGAATGTGTGTGTAAATGTCCTTCACTGACATTTAATATGTAGTTTCAGTTAAGGTTTGTCTGGTTTGTGACTACAGGGCAAAGGTCATTGCCTTCTCCACTGGAAAACCACAGGAAAAAAGTCCTGAGGCTGTATTTCAGTACAAGCTCAAATGTTCTACATAAACTCAAACCTGCATCTCCCACACAAGCACCATGGTCTAAATCCCTTACAAAAACAACTAAAATTGTAAACTGCTCCAATCACAATAAGAAAACAGAGTGTGAAATCCTTAATTTCATGTGTTTACAGATGTCGTCTTTTATAAATGAGGAAAGAATAAAACAGCAGCCAACAGAAGTGAGTCATTTAGTCAAGACTCATTTCCACTGACGGACCATTTATCCTCATATATTAATGTGCAACTCATATTTAATGTCTAACTATGCTTTTAAGTAGGGTGACCATACGTGCCGTTTTTCCCTGGCACATCCTGGCCAGGATTTCTATATTGCCTAAAATATAGCTACAGGTTTTGGCTTTGTTTGCACTGCACAGACCAATCGGTGTTATGGCATCAAAGTACCTTGAGAGATATAGAGAGCAAGACGGATCCTTATGCTTTCGAACCGCTCTCGTGGTATTTTGATGTCATACACCGATCCGTCTGCGCAGCGCAAACAAATCCAAAACCTGGATATTTTAGGCAATATAGAAATCCTGGCCAGGGTGTGTCCGGGAAAAATGGCACATATGGTCACCCTATTTTAAAGCAATGGTATGAGAGGTATGTGACGTATAATAACTGAAGCCTCACTTTCCCATTGTATTCATACCCAGAGGGCAGAATGTCACCTCTCCAATCTGTGGAAAATAAGAAAACTCAACATCAGCTGCATCGACCTCTAATAGGCTCATGTTATTGGCTGAATAACTGCATATGAAGGGCTGTGTGCAGCATCATTTAATCTGAGAGGCTGAAATGAGTCGAGAAATGAACCCTGGTTGAGTGACTGTGACATATAAACCTCATCGCTGGCGGGGGCAAATCTACTAACAATCAGCTGCTACAGTATCTGACATTAAAATGAGCCAGTATAGAGAGAGAGAGTTGGTCCTGAGCCCCAGAAAGCCAAAGGATAAACTTATACAATAGCAAACAGAGTCTGTCGTCCACTAATCAATTATCTGCAGCTAGTCGGCGCGAGTGACGAGATACAAATGTGATTTGCACTTTGCCACAAGCTCGAGTTATTAGAGAACAGACAGACCTTTTAATATATGACAGAATAAGCGCTGGATGAGGACTCATTTAATGCATTCACAATGAATGTGTCAATCAATATGTCAGGTAAGCATAAGCCCCGCCCACTCTGACACTCTGAGCTCAGCTGAGTTAATCTACACTGGAAAACAATTAGCAGTGTGCTAATTAAATCGATACGACAATGATTCACATGAGACAGAAACAGAGAAACAGTATGAATAGAAAAATGGCATCTTAATTAAAACATAAAGATGAGCAGAAGCTAATCTCTGTCTTTTACTCTTTCTTTGTTTCTTTTTCTTTCTCTTATTCATACGCACACTTAGTCTCTCTCTCCACACAAACACACACTTGTGTTTGATGCTTATTTGGACTGTTTTAATGTTCAACTGACATCCAAAGTTAGCATCAACACACTCTCGCTTTTGTCAAATTGATAGCTAATTCATTGAATTTGTACAATCTCATTAGCACATTAGCACAATCCACTTATGCCCCGGTGACGGTTAGGTTTAGGTGTGGGGTTAGGGGTGGAACTTCATGCTTACATTTCTGAAGAAATCTTACACAAATGCATTAAAAAAAAAGCTTCATAAAATTGTTACATTTTCTCATAAGATCAGGTTGGTTAGCGTACATGCATTTGCAGTGTGTGAGAATTTCTTGCAACACATTGTGTATTGAGATTTCAAACACTTAAATGAAATAGAACTTTAACTGCTTAACTGTATAAGTTTTTTCTATGCTACATATTTTTAAAGCACAAACACTAGATTTCAACTTTACAGTGTGCTGTACACATACATAAATGTGAATTCAGTGGGGACGTTAATGTACTGCAGGACAGTATTGGACATATTTCAGGTTTCTGCCTGTAAACAGCATCACTAGTCAATATTATAGTTCCAGCCTCCACTACAGCTTATTTTCAATTATTCTTGGTTATAAAACAGGGGTTTATATGCTGAGAACAGTCTGATCTGGGATGCCCTCATGAACTCCAGCTCAAAAAATATCAAATATGCACGCTATTGCTGTTTCTCAAATAATATCATGATTGCATGCTCCCTGTGAGAGTGTGTTACTGTATAAGGTTCAGAGTGAGCTCAGACGGAGCTGCATTATCTGTGTAGAAATGAGAGATTGTTTTCCTTTATTTTCTTCTCCCTAAAAATGTCAAAAAGTGAAAACAAATGAAAAGAAAAGAGGAAAGAACTACAGATATGCTGTTTCACCCCTCTCATTGAGCTTTTTATCAAAGCAACGGCACCTAGAACACAATGCAGAGCTGCGATTTAGCAGCACATGAGGAAGACTATTCAAGAGATGAATGCAGAACAATACTGGAGAGCGCAGAACAGCTCCAACATGCTCATAAATAATCCGCCATAACAAAAGACACTAAAATCCAAGGTTCTCAGCAACATAAGAGCTGCGAACAAAAGCTGGTGGAAATTGAGCACATGCAATGAATAATTCCAACATTTTCTTTACAATTCATGATGATGATGCATTTGTGGGCTTAAAGTCCCTTACGGAACATTATTTCATTGCCAAAAAAAAAAAAAAGCTGCTTGTTTGATCAGTGTCTAATAGTCTGCAAAGATACAAAGATACAAAAAAAAAACAGGTTATTTAACACAAGAAAGATGTGTGAAACACTCTAGAGTGAGAGAAAAACAAAGTGAGTGAGAAAGAAAGAGGGATGAAGTAAAGAAATCTTTACTTTCACAATCCCAATGGACATGATGTGTGAAGTTCTTTTTATAAGAGCTGTGCATCAAATTCTCCAGATGTCCAATTACATCTGCCGCTGTTCTGCTCTTTAACTCAACAACTGACCATCTTCACACTCTCTGTTGCTCTCGGACTCCTGGAGATTCTCTCTTTCTGCCTTTTTTCCCTTTTTTTCAGAGGCCACCAGTAAACAGCACTGACAGGACATTCTGAGTCAAGAAAGAGGAGATTTTAATGGGTTTAATTAACATGATCATTAGGATTTTAAATTATTTATAATTATTTTAGTAATTGATTCATTTGCAGGGGATTTTTTTTTTAAATTCCGAACTGGAATAAAATATGTTTTGAAATAAAAAAAACAAACAAACAAAAAAAACATTCTATTCCAGTTTTGTCTGCCAAAGCTGTGACGATATGGTCA
>NW_015554106.1:655215-661239 GCF_001515605.1 Sinocyclocheilus anshuiensis | reverse complement strand
CAACAAGCGCTACTCTACACTGCTTAAAACTAGCGTTTGAATCATCAGTGGCACATTCTTTAAATATAAAAAACGTACTTACAGGCTGTGAGTCAGAAGCGCCAGACTGTCCTTGCAAAGTTGGAACTTCCCCACTTTATAGAAACAGCCTTTGTGCCACAGACGCATTGTAGGCTACTGGTTCATGAAACAGTCCTCATCCTCCATAAAATGCGCAGCACACATCTGAATATTTGGGTTGAACTGTTCTGCAACACTGTTGTAAATTCAACTTAACCACTGATTTCTAGTCGTGTCCTCTTTTGGAAGGCCAAACAAAGTAGTTTCGCTTTCAACACTGAAACACACAGCAACTCCACAACATGGCAGCGGCAGCAACAGCAAGAATTACAGTTACACCTTTTTTTGCATGAACATTTGGGCGGCGTTATGCAAATCTTCCCACATCGTGACGTAGACATGTGGGGGCGTGTTAGAATGAGCCGTTTTAGGTAGGCGTGGCTGACTCAAAACTTTTATAAAGAATATCTCTTTGGATTTGAGACTTTAGTCTTTGCAACTTTACAGATCTTCTTTATGCACCAAGAGCTTGTAACACTCCAAAGGGAAAGGAAAAATTGAAATCGCATCATATGACCCCTTTAAAACAAACACATGTGCCTTAACACATGATAGCAAAAGCTGCTACGCTTTTCTTACGAGTTTCTTAATATAACGCATGTTTTGGCATGTTCTCATGTTTTGGGCAGTTTGGACCATCCATTTTTCCCACAAAAGGTCACTTTTTTGAGTCTATTCTTCAGGTGCGTTTAGTTCATATAAATGTTTTATTGATTACTGTTAAATAAGCGGAGCTGTTTTCAGTGAACAGCTCGCAGACCCGATTGATCCATAATTTAATTTTCTATCATTTTAATGGCCGTTTATTATCATCGTTTTTGTTGAGTAGTTCTTACATTATCTGAATGGATTCTGCTGGATTTTTTTTATTTTTTTTATTAAACCACTTGAAATAACAAACCAGGCATCATTGCTAATCACATACATAACTAAACACAATTGATAATTATTATTATTATTATTTAATTTGATTTAAGGATTGAAATCAAACTTTCAAATATTTTTAAAGCCACAAACTTTAACAAATCCAACTTTAACAAATCTACATTTGTGTAAATAAAACTGATCTATAATCAAAATATTATTGTGCAAAAATGAATAAGGCCTCTTTGAGGGCTGATTCAAGTTGTGCATCTCAAATGGAGATGCAGAAAAGATGTCAAAAAAGTGTCCCTGACTGATCTATTGATATGATTGTTTAAATTAGTCCATTATGATTTATTATTTACACATTTGATCTTGTTTCCCTGTGTATATACTGTATAAACCAGCAAGATGTAGTTTTACTCTGACCGTAAAACATTGTTATACTATAGAGCAGCTCACATGCTTACTACAGTAAATGTGTTTTACCTGATGGCAGATCTCGTGCACCACCACCATGGTGAGCTCCATCTGATAGGAGAAGGAAGAGACGTCAGGATCCAACAAGATCTTCTGCTCCACAAATACACTCAGGCCCCAGTTCTCCATGGCTGCATACGGATGCTTTGGCACTGCCAGGAGATCTGCACACAGTGAGGAAGATCCAAGCTCAATGACGGGAAACCAGGTTTGTGATACAATGCAACAAGTAACTGTAAACAAATACAACAAACAGTGGCTGGATCAAACCAAACATTTTCCAAGACACCACTGCATATGAACCATCTTGCTCGTCTGTAAATGATGTTTTAAAACAGACAAATGTTCTTCTGTACTACATAACTGTGCATCATAGAACAAAAGATCTAATCCCAGATATCAATGTGGATTAGCCCTTAATCAAACGTATTTATCATCTAATTGCTATAATCAAAGATCATTGAATTTTAACCGAAAAACCAGACACAGCAAAGCAACAAGACACGCAGCTCCATAATCATATTTCCCTCCAAACATATTTTAAATAGCTCCTTTACTCAAATCTGTGTATCAGTGGCACAGCAGACGGCGAATCAGCTGTTTTAAACGCCTCCACCTCCATGAGCCCATCTCAGGAACCATTCATATGCCAATGAGAACAGAAGCAGTTAAACCTCTGGTGCTGTTAAAACCACATCTTATAATCAGCCACAGAAGAAGAGGAACTGTTGGAAACTGTAACATGATTGTCCACCGAGCTTGTGTGTGTGTGTGTGTGTGTGTGTGTGTGTGTGTGTGTCTTATTTGCATGTTTCATGAATTGGGCTGAAAGCAGCTGCAGAGTTTTGGAAGGAAGCTACTATCGTCATGGCGACTGATAAACCTACAGGGCTCTGTGAGAAAAAAAGCTTCTTTAAAAGTGAACAGCAGTCAGATGCTTCACTGATAATGACGAGTCTCCATTAGGATTGTACGTTCACACAGGATTAATGTTTTTACCTTTACAAAGATTATGGTGGAATGACGAGCTCATTCAAGAGGCCAAGAACAATGAACATCAACGCAAAGGTGAATGACTGAAAGAGCTGCTCTATTAAATGACTTCAGCAAGTAAATCAGAATCAGACAGTCCAGGTTTAATTGGCCATTGTTAATGTTCTTTATGGATGAGAGACTTCATGCTTTTTTAATTGGGCTTTGACTCATACTGCAATTACATAGTCTTGCCTAGTCAGACATTCAGACTGACAGCATAAGGTCTGGGAACCTTAGACATTCTGACTTGGACATATTTTAATGCGTCTGTACGGCAAATGTTAAATTTTTCACATACTTTTGAAAATCCAGCATTTAGTTGATCCTGATAAGCACTCATTGTCACAGCTGTAAACACGACGGCTTTCTTCTTCCATGAGGGGGTTTGGCATCACGGCATCTTTGTTACCAGGTGGAATGTTAAAGAACGCGACCTTCAGCCAACTGTCCGTGGGCGTGCCATCTGAGGCTGAAACGAACAATTACATGACTGATGCTCTTGAAGAGAGAGACAAAAGCTCTATGGTAATCAGATACGTACTTCAGCTCAACCACCTTCCGTCAGAAATGTCAAGATCCAGACCCAGAATAATACCAGAATACCCCCGTCTAGACACCTCAAGACCCAGATCCAGGCGTATCAGAAAGTAAATATAATAATCCTTCAGTATATATCAGCATATACTGTAGCAGTACTGAAACGAAGACGGTTTGTGGTAAATAGACAAATCTGCAATCTGCTTGTAGTCATTATAACCAGGTTTAGGACATTTTATAACACATATAATA
The DNA here is from genome assembly GCF_001515605.1 of Sinocyclocheilus anshuiensis. Classification (NCBI taxonomy): domain Eukaryota; kingdom Metazoa; phylum Chordata; class Actinopteri; order Cypriniformes; family Cyprinidae; genus Sinocyclocheilus; species Sinocyclocheilus anshuiensis. Next base: position 657,951 of record NW_015554106.1, on the reverse strand, counting down.
GCATATTTAATAATAAATATCACAGGAGCAAGTGTTTTGTTTACTGAATATACAACAATATTTGGAGAAACAGCAACATAGTGAGTGTGATATTGCTTTTATAGAAAAAAGTTAATATAGCTACTACTGACCTACATTGTAGACACAATATTGCTAGTTGCTTCATCAAAGAACATATTTCCAAACAAAGCTGCAGCGGAATGTTGCACATCTCAGAGAAATACACACAGTAGTGCCGTTCCTGAATGAAGCCGTGTTTTAAACAAATTGGTTGATTGAATGTTTCAATGACTCACTTATAATGGCAGTCACTTTATTTATTTCTGAATGAATCTGTGTTTTTAAACAAATTAGTTGATTGTCTTTGTCATTGAAGTCATTGAAACATTCATTCACTTTATTAGTTGCTGAATGAATCAGTGTTTTTAAATGAATCATTTGAGTGAATAATTGAGTGACTCACCCATAAAGACAGTCACTTGATTAGTTCCTGAATGATTCATTGTTTGAGTAGATCGTTCAATAACTGACTCATAAAGGCAGTCACTGCCACCAGCTGGTGTTACAGTGTAGCCTGCAGGAGGAATCCTGGTGAAATGCACCAGTGCTGTTCTCTCCCAACGCCTCTCTCCCAATCAGATTTGAGGACTAAAACTAGGTGTTAAATATAGTACCACAGTATTACCATCTGATACTATGGAGCCAGAATGATCTCAATAATAATTCACGCAAAAGACGCGATGCACACATGCGTAACCCAATTCACATGCATGAGAAATAATTCACGTGCACGAAAAAAATATATATATTCACAAAAACCAATTCCCATGCACAAAATAAGAATATATATTCATAAAATACGTTTCACAAATGCAAAACACAATTCACAGATGTACAACTGTGTACAACATTTTTGAATGTTAAAAATTCACGAGTTTATCATGGGCTGTGAATGTGAATCGTACGGTGGCAGAGAAGTGCAAAGCAAATCACAATTCTGAAAACAAAATAACAAATTACAAACGCAAATGCAAGTCTAAAAAACAAAATAACAATTCAGAAAGCACAACAACAATTCAGAAAACATTATAACAAGTCAGAAAACACAATGACAAATTCGAAAACAAAATAACAAGTCAGAAAACACAACGACAAATCAGACAAACCGGAAAAGGTAGGTATAGTTTGAGACAGCGCCATTGGTTTGGGATTACTCACCGCTGACTGGACGAGACATCTGTCAATCAACGTATACAGGAAGAACCAGCCGAAGAACAGCAGAGTCGTGGTAGAAAGTTCGGAGATGGTATTAAAGTAGCTCAGTTTAAATGTATTGTATGAATTGCCCTTACTATGGAATAAAAAATACGGGGTGTCTATTTACATTTAGTTAAAAGTGGCTGTAAAACATCAGCTCCAGTGGCGCAGATAGATAAGCGCGTGTCCTTGGCTTTTTGACGCGATCGACCCGGGTTCGATGCCAGATGTTTTAAAAAGAGATACACACTTCAATTTAATACTTGTTCAGATTAATACAATTAGGCTTTTGTTTCTTATCAGTTGAAGTACAGAAATTAGCACCATATTTGACATCATCTGTGTTTGCACAATGTCTTGTTAACAAATATCAACTTGAATCTAGGGCGCAGCTCTCCCCACAGGCGAAGACATTTCCAATTATTATATTCCGTAGTTATTAGACACACATCACATGACGTTGTTATGACTCCATTAAAAACTCCACTATTACACTGTATTTGTCTCAGAGAAAACAGAGCCCTGAGAGGAACAAACACTGAACCCCAAACCACTGAAAAGACTTAATGAAGTTTCATTAGATTACTACACTTAATGACCATCAAGGCATCTGTGTTTGAAGTAGTTGCACAGCACTAGTTCTTTTGATGCTAGCTAGTTCTGTGTGTGAGGGGATGTAAGGGCCGTTCAATAACAACCTGCTTATTCACTCTCAACACACTGAAAATACACTGTGAGAAACAAAAAGGCTTGATAAACTTCATCTTAAACAGCTGCAGCAATCCAGACAAGTTCAGTGAGGAGTCATGAAATGTATGATAGACAGTGTTTTTAGATTCACTGCACTTTACAGTATAACCGCAATATCCTTATTAAATCTTGACGAACTTGAATATCTAAGACTCAACATTTGACTTTTGTTTAGGAATAAATCTTAGTGGCAGACAGAAAAATAAATGTTCTTAATAGCCCAGAAATAGCAATAGTAAACATTCAATCCAGCATTAGCGAGGTCAACGCTTTAGGCTTTACACACTTCAGCTGTTTAATAGCTCAGAGAACAGTTAAACCGTCCTGACTGCAGTGCTGTACTCTTTAAGTGTGAGTCTGTTTAGCATATTGAACTGATGTGATCACTCACTCTATCATTATATACATCAGGGGCCTGATGTATAAACGTTGCGTACGCACAAAATGGGCATGGTACATATAATGTGCGCACGCAATTTTCCACGCACATATCGGGATTTATAAAAAATAAACTAGGCGTAAATATGTGCGCACCATAAAGACACTCTAGACCAGGGGTGTCCAAACTCGGTCCTGGAGGGCCGGTGTCCTGCAGAGTTTAGCTCCAACTTACCTCAACACACCTGACTGGAAGTTTCTAGTATGCCTAGTAAGAGCGTGATTAGCTGGTTCAGGTGTGTTTAATTAGGGTTGGAGCTAAACTCTGCAGGACACCGGCCCTCCAGGACC
>NW_015554106.1:650770-651703 GCF_001515605.1 Sinocyclocheilus anshuiensis | reverse complement strand
TGCAGGGCTGTCCAAACTCGGTCCTGGAGGGCCGGTGTCCTGCAGAGTTTAGCTACAACCCTAATTAAACACACCTGAACCAGCTAATCACGCTCTTACTAGGCATACTAGAAACTTCCAGTCAGGTGTGTTGAGGTAAGTTGGAGCTAAACTCTGCAGGACACCGGCCCTCCAGGACCGAGTTTGGACACCCCTGCTCTAGACCATGCATACGCACTCTTTTACTGGAGGGAGCAAAATAAGGAACCAAACAGAATGATTTTAAAGTCTGTTTTACATTTGACATACACATTTAGATTAAATATGACACTCTGAATAATGAAGTTAAGAAATTTCATGAAATTATTATCCAGAAATTACAACATTTTTGTATGAATTTAAACAGAAATATTTGCAGTGGATGTGCTGCTTTCGAACTATTTTTCTGTGGTATGCGATTTAATGTTTTAATCACAGTGAGGATTGCTTGGCGCATGACAATTCCGCTCTAAATTGTGTTCTAAATAGCAAAACTCATGTACTGAGAAAATACTTTTGCACGAATAATAATGATCATTGATGTGAACTTGACTTTGTCTTATGGCTTTGGAACATAGACGGTAATGACAGACATAAGGATGCGCTCGTTGATTGAACAGTCCATTGGTATGATGACAGGTGTCACGCACAGACAGTAGCCTAATGATAACCCCTTCGTGCTCTTCCCCAATATTGTGACAAACACCATATTTAAAAGATAGAATTTGAAGGAAACTGTAAGATATGCGCGTTTTATTTTCAAAATGCTTTGTTATTGACACGGTGAGTCAGACAGCTACACTGCAAAAAAAAAAAGACCTATCTCTTTCCATAAAAATATAGGCTATAAACATTCTAAAATATATGTTTACCTTTTAGGCAAATTGCATAAATTAGAATAGTGATGTCTCAAAA
>NW_015554106.1:644148-650175 GCF_001515605.1 Sinocyclocheilus anshuiensis | reverse complement strand
AGGTCACTCTTCCACTACTATGGACTCTTGCACCACACCACTGTTGCACTTCACCCGGACTACAGTTCCCATCATCCACTGCACTGATTACACACACACAGTTGATTGCACACAGCTGTAATCAATCACACATTCCCTATATAACACTCACTCTGATCCCTTCCCACTGCCGAGTATTGTTTAGCGCTTATCGCTCATCGTGTGATAGCTACTTTACGGAGCCTTTTCCCCTGTGTTAGTTTCTGGTTCCTAGTTCTAGTCTTAGTCTAGTCTCGCCGTGTTTTCTGATTTCCTGGTACCTGATTTTTGCCTGTTTATCTTAAGTTAACCCTTTGCCTGCTGTTTCGGACTGTGTTTGCACCTCGCCTGGACTCTAGCTCGTGTTATTGGATTACCCCTCATGTCAAGCCCTCTGGATATTGTTAGCTGCTTATCGACCACGCCCGTTTTGGATTACTCTTCTGTCTTGCCCTCAATATACCTGTTTGCCATTGTCTGAAATGATATGCAGATGACGTTATGCATATTAAAACTAGGCGTTGTAAGCTCCATAAATGGCTATTTCGGGGAGGAGACGGGGTGGAGATTCATGTACGCACAATCTTTCGCTGACTGGGTATTACAAAGGGAATTTTGCGCAGGTTCTGGCGTACGCATGGCTTTAAAAATCTGAAAACTTTTGTACGTACGCAATTATCTATCTTTTGTGCGTACGCACACATTTAGGATGAAATCTACGTAAAGTTTTATACATGAGGCCCCTGGTTTCACTTTCAACAGCCTTACAGGATTACAGTATTGACACAACATTCATTCATGGATTAAACTGATTAAGAAATAGATGTACGTGAAAAACAAAGTGTAATGACTGAAGTATTTCTCTTGTTATTTGACATTTAGATGTTTCAATTCTGTCTTGTAGTGCAAGTCCCACAGATCCTTCCTTTGATTTTCCAGAGCTTTCTGTTCCTGCATTTTTCGACATCCAGCTTTCAATTGTGATTTTCAAGATCATTCTTGATCAGAATTTCTGTTTAGTGTTTTTGACTCAAATGAAACACTTCATAAGTTTTCATATGTTCGGAATGTTCTCAACAGTACAATTTGTCAGCCCTTACAAAACATTAGTTATTAGTATTCTTCTTTAGAACTAAAAATAGGAGAGTATACGTTCAGTCAACTTTTTAGGCACTAATCAGAGATATACATTACAAAATTGTACGTATACTTGACTTATACTAGCAAGTATACAGAAAAGTATAAGTATATTTGGCTTATACTTGCACTTAATCTTTTGTTCAAAATATTCAATTAAGTGCCCTGAGTATACTTGGATCTTTTGATAGAGTAGACTATTTAATCATTTTTTCTTCTTTGAGGTAGTACTCCAGCATTGTCTTGTGTGTTTGTATGTTTAGTTAATAAACCCTGCTTGCACTTGGATCCACTCACTTTCATTCGATCCTTCATTACAATACAATACTAAATATTATATATTAAGTCAGGAGGCCTTTCAGTGGTGTTTCGATACGAACATGCAGTTTGATATGCAGCTAAGCATATTAAACAGCACATTTGTTCTGATTGGCTGTGACTGTATTGTGAACAGATGCTGTAAATTACTATCGCACTTTGTTAGGACACAGAATTGTGCTTTATTTGTCAGTGATGCTGGTGTGAATCTGGTCTGCATATAGAACAGGTTCAGAGAGTTTCATCAGCAGCTGATCAAAAGCAGCTGATCTTTCATGTTGAGATGTTCTGTTTCTAGTGTTTTCTACCAGGCTAAATCATGAAGGCCTGATGTGAAATGTTTCCAGACCTTAAAGTCTCTCACCTGGATATTAATTATCAAAATTACTAGATTTTTCTTCAGATGTCTCTGCATGTGGAGACTCGGTTTGCAGTTTGTTAATTGGTGTAGTTTTGTTGACTAATTAGGCCACAAATTTCACCTCAGTATGAAGCTGTTTGACTGAATCACGCTGTTGAATAAATTGCATCAGACCTATAATTATTGATTTTATTTCAAACAAACGAAATATGTGCTCTTGTGGCTTCTCCGTGTATTAATGACATAATGAGGTTTAGGTGTGTTGATCTAGGTTTGTGCTTACATTCACCTTGACTCCATATTCCTCACATTTTCTTGGCTTTTTTTTTTTTTAATCTTGCAGTCTCTGTCTTCTTTATTACTTTCTGCACCCAGTTCAAACAGCACTTCCAAAGTTTTATCTCCCAATGCATCATAGAGCAGTCAATACAGGGCCACAACTCCTGCTTGACAGTTTCTTTGTCTTCAGAGACACTCAAAACTACACAGAAACCAACAAAAATCACAGATGATTTTTTTTTAATGGTCTGAAATAATGAAAAGCAGAATGTCGTAACACTGACCTTTATTAAGCTCAGGAGCACCTGAGGCTGAAAATGAGGAGAGAGGGATGGATTTGAGTCTCTGTAAGTGTGTTCATGGTAAAGTGGAGAGACTCGTTCTCGGTCCACAGCACCAGGCACGTGCACAGGTAGGGCTCAACCTGTGCAGAGCACATGCCCTTTTTGCCCTTACACTCTGAAGTGCCCTTTTTTTGGTGATGGTGTTTTTTTTTTCCTTCAATAAATCAATGATATTGGTCACCCTTTACATCTGTCTGTCTGCTTTACAAATATCTATCTAATGAAAGGTATTAAAAAGAGCTTGTGACTAAATCTTGTTGGATCCGCTCAGACTGTCAGTAAACCTCATAACTCCACCCCCTCTATCTTGACTGAATGAACTGAAGTTCCACAGCAGCTGAACTAGGTCTGCAAGGGTAGCTACAACAATTAAAAAAGAGTGAGTACACAAGAGCAATTCACAAACACAGGACCCTACAAATAATAATGACAACTACCCAGGAGGCCCATTGTTATAGCCTACTTTACATCCAGGCCAGATATCCTTTGCACTGTATAATGCCAAGCTATCATACCATAAGGGTGCCCTTTTTCAGTTTCAGCACATGCCCCTCAAAAGGTCTGTGCACGGCCCTGCACAGCACTCCTGACGCCCTGCTGTCTGCTCTCACATCTGAGCGCTTAACACAGGCAGCGGGGCAGAAGAGAGCGGCCCTTCATGGAGCTGCAGTGGTGCCTGAGGAGAAAAGCCTCCAGAGATGGTCAAACAGATGCTCTCAGCTCATCTCATTATCACACAGTTCACTCCACCTCTCCGTGAAGCTCTGTGCTCGTCTCACACATTCACTAAAGACTCTTTCCCTCTGTTATCGCAAACTATCAGAACTGCATTTCAACATTTGCTCCCTTCAACAAGACGGCTGCATTACTGGAAAGTATTCATTAATACTGACCGCCAGTAAACCATTTGACAGCTTTAATACTCAAAATTAGATTTCTGAAAATGGTTTGGGATCAGTCTAAAGCAATAGTATAATAAAATTTTATGGCTCAGAGTTGCTAGTTCACAGCTCAAGAATTTTAATTAAGTACTTAGCTATGTTTTAATTAGGCTAGTCTCAGAAAATCCATTAGGAGACATAAAAGTAGACACAAAAGAGACGATGTTGATGTGAAATAAGAGTGTGGAGCTGTAAAATGAAGGTGGACAGCATCATCTGGCCTTGTTTGATAAGATATTAGTTTGATAAAGATATATTTGATTTTACATCAAGATCTTTGACTTTTGTTTTTCATTTTCATTCTTAGTTTTCTGTAAAGATTTGTCTTCTCACAGTGATTTAATTCATCTAATTTAATTCATCTAATGTAACGTCCTGTGCATTTCATAGACCTTTCTCATTTAGCGGCCACATCATTCCCAGACTCAACACCTTTGAACGTTCTTGTAACACATTCCCGGTCTCTCTCTCCTCACAGACCCCATCAAACCCACAGTGTTCCCGTTCTTAACATGATAACACAATCAATCGCAATTTCAGCCAGTATGAGCCACTATAAGCGCTATTACAGCTCCAGCTGGAGCGTCCCGCTAGTATCAGCTCTCTCTAATGATGTCTGCGGCCCATTCAGCTCATCCACAAATCACAGCTGCTGAAATGGAGAGAAGTCTTTAGAGGCGAGAGGCAATAACATTGAGAAGTGGACAAATTCAGGTGCTCGCTACAAATCAGGCTCGTTCATAGCTTGAGTCTTAATGAAGTTCTTAGCTATGTTTTAATTAGGCTAGTCTCAGAAAATCCATTAGGAGACATAAAAGTAGACACAAAAGAGACGATGTTGATGTGAAATAAGAGTGTGGAGCTGTAAAATTGATAAGATATTTGTTTGATAAGATATTTTGAGTTTATATCAAGATCTTTGACTTTTGTTTTTCATTTTCATTCTTAGTTTTCTGTAAAGATTTGTCTTCTCACAGTGATTTAATTCATCTAATTTAATTCATCTAATGTAACGTCCTGTGCATTTCATAGACCTTTCTCATTTAGCGGCCACATCATTCCCAGACTCAACACCTTTGAACGTTCTTGTAACACATTCCCTTAGTTGAAGCTTCTTAAAATCATTTCATGTTTCATTTATGTCAGTGAGTTTAAAGTTTAAATAAATGTTTGCTAAAGTTTTAAGTTTTCATTCTTAATTTTCTGTAAGGATTTGTCTTCTCACAGTGATAGAGCTGTGTGTTAGTCATCTAACGTAACGTCCTGCGCATTTTCATAACCCTTTTTTCATTTATCAGCCGTATCATTCCCAGACTAGACACCTGTGAACTTTCCTCTAACACATTCCCGGTCTCTCTCTCCTCACAGCCTCTATCAAACCCACAGCGTTCCCGTTCTTAACCTGATAACACAATCAATCGCAATTTCAGCCAGTGTGAGCCACTATAAGTGCTATTACAGCTCCAGCTGGAGCGTCCCGCTAGTATCAGCTCTCTCTAATGATGTCTGCGGCCCATTCAGCTCATCCACAAATCACAGCTGCTGAAATGGAGAGAAGTCTTTAGAGGCGAGAGGCAATAACATTGAGAAGTGGACAAATTCAGGTGCTCGCTACAAATCAGAGCTGCACCGAAGCAGAACGGAGGGACACAAACATTTTTTTGTTTCTTCTGGGCTCCCGTGAGATAGTATTGCAGACCGGAGCAGGCCAGGTGGAATTATTATGACACAGATCAGTGAGCCACAGACATTGTCCTAAAACACTCCAGCAGTTTTCTGCTCTCCATTTGCTATTCGTCTTTATCAGTAATTTGAAGAGGAGGAAAGGCGAAGCTGCTTGTTATTTTACTTTTTGTCTCTCTGCTGACACCGGGAGCTGCGCTGACATCGGGATGGAAAGTGTACGAGCAGCAGAAAAAATATTCAAAGCCATGAACTTGCACTTGAATATGTGTGAATGTGAAATTATCAGCAGAGACTGCTGGGAAGACACAGCATATTTACCAAAGCACCAAGGGACGGTTGAACAGAAAGAAAAAGAGTTCCGGAAATTCCCTCAGTTCTAGTAAACTATTAATCTGCATCGTCAGGCGCTTTCACAGCAGCATGTTCAAACCAAAACACACAATGTGCTAGAGGAAACATATTGTAGGGATAATTAAATGTCCATGAAAAACAATGTGCAGCTTTGTCAAAGCCTGAAATGGAACGGAAACCATGTTAGTTTAAAAACACGAGTTAAAGCAACATATTGTTTGTTTGGCTGCTTAATTTCTCTTCCTCATGGCACAGCAACTTCCTTTCTTCTTTTATTCCTGCCAAACTTGGTCTTGAGCCTAATTGAGCCTAAAACATTTATAAACCCCAAAACCGGGGATTTCAACACCCTAAATGTTGGCATTTGGCCAAATCAACACATGCACCTCATTAGCACTCAGTGGGTAACTAGTGAATCCCCCCACAGTTTCCATCCTAACCTCACTGTTGACCTTTGGCTAAATGTCAGAGCTGATATTAGAGGAAACAACATACAACAAATACAGCAGCATATAATATGGCTTATTTATTCTGGAAAAACCAGGTTTGTTTCTGGGAATTATTGCTGATTTTACTTCACATTTAATCCTGC
>NW_015554106.1:598989-643953 GCF_001515605.1 Sinocyclocheilus anshuiensis | reverse complement strand
GCTGAAAGTCAAGTGACATGTTGGCCATGTAACCTACACAGTGTGAGTGCGTCAACAGCCATTGAGTCTAATGTCTGCTGGTGCTTCTCCAGTCAAGAGCAGGTCTGAGATCAGATTCATCATTCTAGAGACTCTCAAACCAACGACACATCAGTGCCAATGAACACTCGACTAGGAGAGCTGAACTATAGAGATTAAAGTGTCTTCATCTCATTAAATAACACTATTTTAAATACATAAATCAAGAAAAATACTAATATTTTGATGTTAAAAGACAAGATCTTTCCTAGTAACCTGCTCTTGGATGAAGATTTTTCTTTGTACATCATGTAAGATATTAAAGGGGACATTTTCAACATTTAGAACTTACAGTTACTACTTACAACAGCGTAATTTAGTTTTGAGACAGTTTTACATCCTCTTTCTGACCTGACAATTAAATAGCATATTTTGCAACTATTCATTTAAGACTTCTGTATGTATATGACCCATGTTATGATTGGCTACCGCTACAGTTCACACTAAACATTTGACAACTGAGCATATATATATATATATATATATATATATATATATAGACAGCACAATACCATATTCACACACACATGTATGTGTGTGTGTGTGTGTGTGTTGAGCTGACATCATGAGTGCAGAGACCCTCCCTCAACTAACTGTTCCTTCCTTTTCTGAGACTGTTTGATCGTGAACTTAAACTGTTCCGTTCTCACTTTTTAATGTCAAAGATAAAAAAAAGTGAAAAATATTTTCCTATTCCTTTCCTTTAACTATTTCCTACTCTCTGTTTGTAAACAAGGAAATTTGGAGAAATTCCCAGTAGGCCGGTGTGTTTTTGTTGTACATGAGCTGTTGATTTTTCTTTAAATTCAGTCACTCTCTCAACTGAACCTGCCAGTGTTGATCTGTTTTCTTCTATAGATCTACATTGCAATCTCAGGGGAAGTTGTGACGTGACCTCTGCCACTCTTTTTTTAGATTGGTCAGTCATTGGGCTCTGGTTTCCGTGTTTTGTCATGTCTTTCAGAAATGTCACAATGTTAAAAATAGAATGAAAAGAAAAATACAGCACAGAGACGCCTTTCCTGACAGACACTGCCAAACTGACACATTCAGCACTGCAATGAGAGCTGAAAGTGAAAACAAGAGCTTTACTAAACTGTATTTGAATTTAAACTCAGCAGTGTCCTGATTTAATCACAATTCAAATCTCAGTAGGTTTCAGAAATGCCAGCTGGCAGAAATCCTATAAATTGTGCACCTCAGTTTCTTACATGGACATTTCTAGGATAAATGTGACCCTGGACCACAAAACCAGTCTTAAGTCGCTGGGGTACATTTGTAGCAATAGCCAAAAATACATTTTATGGGTCAAAATTATTGATTTTTCTTTTATGCCAAAAATCATTAGGATATTAAGTAAAGATCATGTTCCATGTGTCACGAACAGGCAAGAGACAAGAGTTAAGGTAAACAGAGGGGTTTATTGTCAATGCTGTGATGGTTAGATCGAAGGCAGGTGAGTAAGAGAGATATGAGAGAGTTCTGGGTATCTTAGCTTCTTGGTAATCTGGGTTATGATAGTAGTAGGAATCCTGGAGATGAACCGGGGCTGAGGAGAATCGGAATAGCGGGGACTGAATGGACTTCTGGAGGCAAGGAAACAACAGTTAGTAAAGCTTGTAAGGAGTCTGGCAATGTTCAGGTAGTGAACGGTAGACCGGACACTGGAATGCTGAGTGGAGTGAGAAGATATAGCGGAAGATATAGCGGTCTTAATTGGTGATGCAGGTGCAGGTGATCAGAATTCGGGTGACTGGGATCTGGTGTGTGTCGGAGGAGGTGACTGTGATATTCATAGTGGCCTGCGGGGGTAATGAACGCTGTCTTCCACTCGTCGCCCTCCTTGATGCGAACGAGGTTGTATGCGCTCCGCAGGTCCAGTTTGGAGAAGACGCGAGCTCCATGGAGTTCCTCCAGGGCGGCTGGGACCAGGGGAAGTGGGTATGGCAGTTTCACCGTCTGAGAGTTCAGCATGCGATAGTCGATGCACGGCCTCAAGCCCCCGTCCTTCTTGCCCACAAAGAAGCAAGGCTGCCGGGGAGGTGGATGGGCGGATGAAACCTTGCTTAAGAGCCTCCTGCTTGTAATCCTCCATGGCCTTGCGCTCCGGGATGGACAGTGGGTATACTCTACCCTTAGGGAGTTTTGCCCCAGGCAGCAAGTCGATGGCACAGTCCCATGGCCGGTGCGGTGGAAGGCGAGTGGCTGCCTGCTTACTAAAGACGTCCTGGAACGCCGCATAGTCAGATGGGACAGACTCGGAGCTCCCGGGCTTGACGTAGGCGGGGTAGATGGAGACGCTTTAGGAGATCACAGGATATGAAATTGCCTGAGTCGATGAGGGCTGAAACTGAAACCGAGAGGTTTTGGGTTAGCAGTTGCACTGGCAGCAGGGATAATGTCGATATTTCTGGTTCTATTTGGAGGGTACTCACCGCCGGGTGTGGGGGTTTGATTGGGCAGAAGCTGATGAAATGTCCTGGAGCACCACAGTATAGGCAGAGTCCGGCCGCTAAGCGGCAAGCGCACTCGGCACGAGTGAGTCGAGTGGAATCCATTTGCATGGGCTCTGGTACAGAGGGACCTCTGGTGGATGCGAAGGGCTGGTACTGAACAGCTTTGGACGTACCTGTTGACATCCCGGGTCATACTGGGCCACCAGTAGCGAGCCTGGAGGAACGAGAGGGTCCGTTGCCTGCCTGGGTGTCCAGAGCCCGGTACTTCATGCACTGAGCCCAGAAGGGTCTGACGCTGGGAGGTGGGAACGTACGTCTTCCCTTCTGGGCAGCCCGGCAGAGCAGGTTCGGTGCGAGTGAGTCGGGTGGAATCCATTTGCATGGGCTCTGGTACAGAGGGACCGCTGGTGGACGCGAAGGGCTGGTGGGCGGCTTCGTGGGGCTGGCAGGCTGACAACCGTTGCGAGATGCGAGTGGCTCGTTGTAGGAAGCCCTCTAGTCCGATGTTGTCATCGTAGATGGCCATTTGAGCACGAAGGGGAGGGTCCAGACCTTGACAGTAGGCACTGAGGAGGGCCGCCTCATTCCAGCCACTACTCGCCGCTAGTGTGCAACACTTCCTTGAAATGATTTTTGAAAGCATCATAGGAATTAATTATGGCACTTAACAGCATTCCATATTGCTCGGGCCCATTCCAGCGCATTGCCGTTTAGGAGAGAAATTAAGAAGGCTACCTTCGAACGTTCCGTTGTGAACTTCTGCGGGATGATGGGGTGGTGATTGGCGTGAGGGAGGTCCTGAGGGTGCTGACGAGTTCCTCGAGGACCTCTGCGGTGGATGGAAGACGGGGATCCATGGAGGTGTTGGTTCGGGTCCAGTCTTCTGTCACAAACAGGCAAGAGACAAGAGGTGTTAAGGTAAACAGAGGGGTTTATTGTCGATGCTGTGATGGTTAGGATCGAAGGCAGGTGAGTAAGAGAGATATAAGAGAGTTCTGGGGATCTTAGCTTCTTGGTAATCTGGATGTGATAGTCGTAGGAATCCTGGAGATGAACCAGGGCTGAGGAGAATTGGCAGAGCGGAGACTGAATGGACTTCTGGAGGTAAGGAAACAACAGTTAGTAAAGCTTGTAATAGTCTGGCAATGTTCAGGTCGTGAACGGTAGACCGGACACTGGAATGCTGAGTGGAGTGAGAAGATATAGCAGGCTTAATTGGTGATGCAGGTGCAGGTGATCAGAATTCGGGTGATTGGGATCTGGTGTGTGTCGGAGGAGGTGACTGTGCTGACGTGAGTGATTGCGATGGTTCCCTGACACCATGAAGATATTTTGTAAATTTCCTACTGTAAATATATTAAAATCTAATTTTTGATTAGTAATATGCATTGCTAAGAACTTCATTTGGGCAACCTTATAAGCGATATTTAGATTTTTTTGCACCCAGATTCCAGATTTTCAAATAGTTGTATCTATGTATAAATCAAAAAATTGAACCTTATGACTGGTTTTGTGGTCCAGGGTCACAAATTTCAACAATCAGATGAGGACAGCATGACCCAGAACCACAGTGAACATACTCTTGTGTTGTCCAATTATCTGTCTGTCCAAATACAGTAAAGCATAACAATGAGTTCAAGGCATTTAAAAATTAACATTTTTACTCAAAGTATCCCAGGTGAAAAATAAATATATTTAAATTGTGCTTGGATGGAGGGGGTTTTGGAGGTGGACAAGGAGATGGTGTAGGGATGGTGAGAGGCAAAAGTGCGGGGATGATGGCAGGATGTGGCAAAGGGACGGTGATGGGAGGATGACGATGATGCCCTGGCAGCTTAGAGGGTGTTTAGCACATGGCACAGACCCAGAGCATCCCAGTGCTGACAGCACATGGCGGAATCGAGGGAGCGAGGAGCCAAGATGTAGATGGTGTGGCTGCCAACATCTGGGGGCCGACCGATGGAGACAGAGCTGGTGGATCCGAAGGCGCAGATGGAGGGCTGATGGAGCGGAGCGTCGTCGCAGGTTCCGGAGACCTGGGCACAGCCTAGTCGTCCTGACTCCTGGCATACAATATTTTGCACCAGATCCTTGCAGCTTTAGAAAAAAACAAAATTAAATAACAGATTTTTACATGAATGACTGAAAGCAAGCACAAATTAGCCAGCTGGAATGGACACATTGCTAACGTTTTTCTTTCAAGATTGACCAAATCACCCTCCATTAGGCCTGATTCAAGTGTTTAGCATATTCCTTAAAAGTGTAACTAAAAATATATTTATTAACATAGTATTTCTACTATACTTTTTAGAAATATACTAATAGTGTGCTTGTGTTTAGCATATTCCTTAAAAGTGTAACTAAGCATATATTTATTACCAAAGTATTTCTAGTATACCTTTTATAAATACATTAAAAGTATGCTTCTGTTTAGCATATTTCTTAGAAGTATAACTAAGCATATATTTAATACAAAAGTACTTCTAGTATACTTTTTAGAAATATATTCAAATGCAATTCAATATATTTTTATTGCACTTCAAATAAGCATGTTGGGAATACAAATGTATTATAAACATACTACTTGAATTTCAAGTATATTTTTAATACATTTAATACTACGTCTTTTTCACCTGGGATGTCACATCTACTAGAGGGCAGTGAAGTGGACATTTAACACTGGATAAAAATAAATAAATAAAAATGACTGAATCTGAAAATGATGGCAGACTGAAACATATGTGAAACTAATTTATTTGTTTTTTGAAAATGGAGCAATATGCTTGGAAAATTGAAGCAATATAATTCAGTTTATGTTGACAGTAAATTTGCCCAGTCATTGTTTAGAGATTTTAATGGCTTAAATTCAAGATTTCATCCGCTTTTCATTTTATTTATAAACTTTGTTATATTGTGAATTGCCTTCCGGACCAGATTCATGACACTTACAGACAGCCAACAGCATAATACTGGTTGAAAAGATCATCGATAAAGGTTTTTTATTCACATGAGAAGCTGAAGAGCTGCTAGTAAACACAGTTTTTGAATTCATCCTGTCCGGACTGCAGTAGTTTTTGTCTCTCAGATGGACAGGATTGAAATCCCAGAAATCTCAGTCTGCGGTCAAGTATGAGAGCCTTTGTGTGTATGAGGTGCATTTGACACTCAGTTTAAATTATTTATCACAAAGATATGCATTTCATCTTATGTACCACAAACTTCACATTTACACCACAAAATATGAATAGAGAATATATATTTTTATGGCATAAGTAAAATAAACAATACGCCAACAATAACCTAACAAGTAAAATCCAGAATGACAGAAAAATAGGATGAATAAACCATATTTTTACAAAGTCAGTGCACAAAAATGGCCATTACAGTCAAATTTAAAGCGAAAGAAAAAAGGTCTTGAGCTGTTTTTGTGAAGCTCTTTCATTTATGTTTCTTGGCAAATTTCTTATGGCGAGTTTCAGACTTTGGTGCCTTTGTTCTGTTTTGTTGGGCGACATTCAAAAGCACATGAAAGGAAACAGCCAGCATTAGATAAAGATCGAAGCGCAAACACACTCACATTATCAAGGTGCATAAAAGCTTCGGCCAATCAGGGACTTTTGAGTTTCATTCGGTTTGAAGGCAAGTGAACAAAAAAGTTTGGAGAAGAATTCAGAGGTGAACGCCAGTGCAGTAATGTGATGGATATTTTCTATGAGCAGCTCTTAATGCTTTTTAGGACTTTCAAGACACAAAAACACCAAGGCTTCTCAAAAATACTCTATAATATTGAATTTAGACACATAAACACACACAGTGAGAAACATCTGATCTACACTCTCTGACTGTCCCGTAGCAGAACAAATGCTTGATAAATAAACCAACCAATCAATATCCTCCATTTATGACACATTCTTTTCTTTTCCTCATATCCTTGCGCTCAATAAGGCAATTGGTCTTTTGTTTACAGCGTTCATACGGCAGATGCTCCAGACGGTCGATGGTATTGGCAGACGCTGTAATTTGTTCACGCGGGTCAGGCGAGAGGTATTTCAGATGTGAATAAACACCTTAATGTTGAATTCTTCAACCTGATGAGTGTCATTAGGATAAAGATGCATTCAAACACACTCAGTGAGTTTATATGATGTTTCTGTTTCTGTTCACTGTTTGATCTATGAGTTTATTCACTTAGTGTGGCATTTGTTTGAGGATCTACTAATGTGTCACTGAATCTGAATGCACTGATCACAGCGGGTAATTCACACCAGGTCCTTCACGGCTCAGTGCTGAATGTGCTTCTCCGTGGTCTAAAACATGAATGCGTTCATTTGGACGCAGACACACAGTCAGCAGAGGATCTGCAGTACAATGAGAGTGAAGTGAATACTGATCAGCTGCCATCTTCATCAGTTAAATGTGCTGCTCCCAGATCAGCTAGCAGGAGATTTTTCGCTTGCTTTGGCTGGATGGGCTGGAGATGGAAATGGGAAACTAGGGGTTGTTTCACAGAGGGACTCTCACAGTGTTCACAGCTTGAATTGTGTACCTGTATGTGGAAGAGAATCCTGGATGATGGCTGAATTGAATCTGATTCGTATGGCTCCCTCTCATTCGCTGTTTCTCTCTGAACACTGTGGAAACCCTGATGACTCTTTGATCTGGTTGGATCTCTGCTAATTGAGCAGGATGTGAGCAGGATTTGATGCAGCTGCTCTCCCACTGTGTATGTAGCTTGTGTGCTCTTTTAATTTATTAATTAATTAATTCATTCATTTATTTATTGCGGTCTTTATACTTTATTCTCAGATTGTAACCAACAGTGATGTCACTTTAATAGTTGCATACTGAATTATGATTTATTTTTTTATTTTTTTGCACATATTTACTCATTTATAGCCAGATTTACTGTGTACTCACTATGTTGATTCTTGTGTTCAGCCGAATAAACACAAAACTAGTGGTCTGACCGATATAGCACCATATTTCGATTGATATCTGGCTTTTTGTTTATTTATTTTAATTTTGTTTTTTTGTTTTGTTTTTTAATTAAGTTTTTCTATTTGTCTGGTAAGTGATCAAGAAGTTGCTATCTCAAGACAGGGCTCGCAAAATTTCAAAATCCCTGATAGCTCTTTGGGCAGGCACTCTTCAGATTTTGGTAGCCCGAAATAAATTGAACTAGCCCATATCAAAAGACCAATTTATATATATATATATATATATATATATATATAAAATTGGATAGGTGTCAAATTGTCAATCAAAAACATTTTCAAATCACACATATCAACTAATATCAAGGAAGGAATTTTATTTCACGATTTACAGGGTATCTGCAGAATTTTTAAAAATCAATTTAAAGCTTTTTATGACCCTTTTTAAGACCTGCACAAATAAAACAAATACCATATGAGCGAGGTAGGACAATGTCTATAGCAGGGGTTTTCAAACTAAAACTGGGAACCAATTTGTCCTAAATTGTTTATTTTAAGAACCCCCTGAGATTTAAGTAAATTTCAATAATTTAATGGCACATTTGCATGTTTACTTCTGCTGTGCTAGAAATGTTCAAAAAGTATTCAACACACACTGAAATCATTTCATCAAGTTGTATGTCGAAAACCAACACATTTTAAACAAATAAAAAATCTTAGTTGGGTGACTTACAACATAGCATGTTATCTACTAACATGCACTACATGTTCAAATAAAGAAAAAAAAAAGTACAAGTATATATATTAATACATATATATATCTTAAAGTCTTAATTGTTTAGACTTTTAGAAGGCACATTAACTTTGTTCACATTTACAATTGCGTGTTTGCCACGTAAAAATAAAAATATGGGTTGATTTCCGCCTTGACAAAGACAGACTATCACCATTTAACTTAAGCTGTGTTTGTGCAGAATCTGAGAAAAAAAATGATAATTATCTGCCTCAAGGTTCCTTGACTCAACTCGAAGCTAACAACACATCAATTGTGTCGAGCAATGAAAAAAAAAGTTTCAAACTAAAACATTAAAAAAGAGAATTTACTCTTTGTGAACATATAGATGAGTTAAAACACTTCAGCAATGTGAACAGATTGATGTCATCTGACTAAAATAAAACAGGAGTGAAAAAAACAGGGTTTTACAAAAAAAATATAAGGGAAAGTGATGTAAATAAAAAGAAAGACAGGATGGATGGATGGATCACAGAGCACCTATGCACCCATCATGCTTGAGCACTTTCAGGCCGTGAGGGATTGTGGGTCCAGAAGGCTGCTGACAGAGAACAGGGAAAGTAGCATGAAATGGAGCAAGACTGTGGAAGAATAAGAAAAAATCCCTCACGCCAGAGCCTCGTCCCATCATGGCTCCAGAACACTCTCTAGTCCATGAGACTGCCCCAGAGCCCGATCCAGTCCATGAATCCACTCCAGAGCCCGCTCCAGTCCACGAATCCACGATCTTGAATCCAATCTTGAATCCAATCTTGGTGGTCCCCTGGACCATCAGCTCCACCCTGGTGGTCTTTTGCTCCATCGTGGGAATTTTCAGTCCAGTCTGCTCAGCTGTGGTGGTCATCCGCTCCGCCGTGGGGATCTTCGTGCCTGTCTGCTCTGCTATGGTGGTCATCCGCACCGCAGTGGGGATCTTCGATCCCGCCTGCTCCACCTTGGTGGTCTTCAGCTCCGCCTGCTCCGCCCTGGTGGTCTTCAGCTCCGCCTGCTCCGCCCTGGTGGTCTTCAACTCCGCCTGCTCTGCCCTGGTGGTCTTCAGCTCTGCCTGCTCCACCTTGGTGGTCTTCAGCTCCACCTGTTCCACCCTGGTGGACTTCAGCTCCGCCTGCACGCCCCTGGTGGTCTTCAGCTCCGCCTGCTCCACCTTGGTGGTCTTCAGCTCCACCTGTTCCACCCTGGTGGACTTCAGCTCCGCCTGCACGCCCCTGGTGGTCTTCAGCTCCGCCTGCTCCACCTTGGTGGTCTTCAGCTCCACCTGTTCCACCCTGGTGGACTTCAGCTCCGCCTGCACGCCCCTGGTGGTCTTCAGCTCCGCCTGCTCCACCTTGGTGGTCTTCAGCTCCACCTGTTCCACCCTGGTGGACTTCAGCTCCGCCTGCACGCCCCTGGTGGTCTTCAGCTCCGCCTGCTCCACCTTGGTGGTCTTCAGCTCCACCTGTTCCACCCTGATGGTCTTCAGCTCCGCCTGCTCCACCCTGGTGGACTTCAGCTCCGCCTGCACAGCCCTGGTGGACTTCAGCTCTGCCTGCTCCACCTTGGTGGTCTTCAGCTATGCATGCTCCACCCTGGTGGTCTTCTGCTTCGCCCTGGCCTCCTGCTCCACCCTGTCTTTCTTTTCAACCCTTGTCTCCAGTTCTATTACTCCATGGACCTGGTCCTCCATCCCTCCCTCCTCCACTTCACCACCCTCCTGGACTTTTGTTTTGTGTTTTTTGTTAGGAGCATCTGGAAGTTGCTGTGAGGGTGGCAATGTCGCGATGTTTGTGTTTCTTGTGTCTCTGTTCATGGACTATTAGTTTGTAGGTCTGTGTCTTCATTGTTGCCTTGGTCCCCTCATGATTCCCTGCTTCTCTTTTCCGTTTGTTTGTTGCCATGGACACTCATTGGACCACACCCATCTGCTTGTTTCCATAGTTTCGAGTTTCCATAGTTACTAATTAGTTCAGCTCAGTATATATACCCCTGTGTTTCAGTGCTTGTATGTCAGTTGTTGTTTCCCTGTTGATGCTTGGATTTCTGGTCTAGCTCCTGCTCTTGCTCTGTGTTCCTTTGTTATATACTAGTGGTTGTTTTCTCGTTTTGTCAAATAACTACTTGCATTTGGATCTGCCTGACCTCGTCTGTGTCCCAGCATAACAGAAAGAAGCTGTTTTAGCTGTTTGACTTCTAGAGCGACTCCAATGTCATGTTTCTCACTAGATGACTTTGACTGTTTGCTGTTAGTCTGGCAGCAAATACATTTATGTGGAATCAAGCAGAAAATACAATTTACAAGTTCATCTTTATATAAAAGTATTATGGTTTGTGTGTGTGTGTGTTGTATTATATTTCTGTGTGTTCATATGTGTTTGTTATGAATGATTTTGGGGAAGATGCTTTGAAAATTCATGTTTTACAGTAGTTTAACTATGGTCAAGCTACACTATAAAGTTATAGCTGTAGCTAGACTGAAACCTTTTATGGGCATCAAATGATAAAAATTCTTTAATATATTAAAATAATAGCCTATTTATCTGACATATAGATCTTAGTTTGCACCACAGCTCCATCTTAAATATATAAATAACTAATAAAACATAAAAACTCGAATTTATCTCAATCGAAATATAGGTGTGATTGCAGTATTTAACTATTATTTATTTTGCTGCATAGGGACTTCTGACAACACTTTTGTGTGCATGATCCTACTGAATCTGTGAAGCGTTCATTTGTTCATTTTAACATCAGTCTGATCCAACTGATTCACTCAAATTAATTTTGTTTCAGCTGAGAGCTCAAGATCTAAAGTGTAATCAAATATAAATTCTAATCACTGATTTTGTAAAATATGGAACCAGTTCAATACCAGCTTAAGCTGATAAAGCTGGTTTTGGCCTGGTCTACAGCGGTCTACCAGAACCATCCAGCATAACCAGGTCAAAACCAGATCCATTACCAGGTATCCAGTTTATTAACATTTTAAACCAACCTGGACTAACAGAAGGCCATATATTATCAGCTTGGACCATTTAGAAACAATATAAAACCAGCTACCATCTTAAGCTAGTTTTAGCTGGATCTTCAAGCAGCTTCTCACCAGCACAACAAAATGTCTGCAAATAATGACAATATGGCCTGAAAAAAAGTGTGAAATCGTGTCTTATTAGTTTAGTAAATGTGAGTACCCATAAAAACAGAAATGAAACCACCTTGGAGTCAGAGGATAAATATTTGCTAAAGCTCTTGAGACAAAAGCTGAGTGAGGAGGGAAGGAGGGACACAGAGAGATGAGAGTCATTGCCAGGTTGAGACAGAAGCCTGTTTTCAGCGCACGTATTTTACAATCCCCTGGAGTGAAGAGTGATCTGGAGAGGTCTATTATAGTTGAGGAGGAGCAACTCGAACAACTCTTCAACCATTAAAGAGGTCAGGTGACACACACACATATGCAGGGACGAGAGTTTCCTTTGAATCAGTGTCTTTGTCTTAAAGTGAGGACAAGACACAAGCCTAAACATGCTGAAATAGAGTGTTTAAGTGCACTAACTGCAATAGAGCTGTCAAAAGCCACGGGAGCGAGACGGAGCGCTGACCCCATCGACCCCCTGAGACCCTCAGTGACCCTGAGTCTGGAAACTGACAGGCAGAGAAATCCACAGTGAAGCCCACAAAACTTTCTGCTCTGTAACTCAACAGCCACTCTCCTCAGAGAACAGAGGCCAGGTCACATCGGAGAGGACTTGACAAAAAGGATGGACATGAAAAACACACAAAAAGCTGATTCAGAAAGAGAAGAAAGAGAAGAGAAGAGGAGCACTTGAGAGAGAGAAGGTCAAGAGCGCTTGAGAGGAACATGCAAATGGGACAAGGAGAAGGAAGAGAGGCAAAAGTGAGACAGAGAAACATATGGACGAGAGTCTCGCAGATGGTGGAGACATGCGGCCAAACACAGAGAGACAGCGATGAAGAAAGAAGCCGGTTTGATCTGCTCATGGGTGTTTCGGTAATAATCGGGCTACTGGGAAACATGGGCTGCACGCTTTAATAAAATACTAATGCAATACTATGAAATGAAGTTGGTTAAGTGGTGTTTCTTCAACTTCTGGCATTTTTATATCCCAGTTCTTGATTTTTTAACAGATTGTCTTTCTCTGTTACATAAAAACAGTCTTGGAAACTTTATATCAAGTCTTCATCAATTTTCTCTGCTACTTTTCAAATGAATCCTAAAACATTTTAAAATGTATTGTGATTGTGTGATGATAATGTATATCATATTTTTAACAAAAAATTATGACTTATTTTCCTAATAAGGGTTTTCCTAAAGTTAGTGTACTTGTTTAGACAGCAGTGTCAATGAAGAGCTTGAGATTAAATATAAGATGTGACAAAGAAAAATCAAGGTAAATATAAATTGCAAGCAGAATAGGTTTAGTTTGCATGATTTTGTCACATAACTTATTTTGCATAATTTTGTCAAAACGTGTGAAAATATATTTAAGATACTTTGAAATTAGCCATAGCAAGACATAGGAGAGGCGTGTCCAATCCTGCTCCTGGAGGGCCAATGTCCTGCAGACTTTAGCTCCAACCAGCTTCAAAACATTTCTAGTGAGTCTGAAGACTTGTAAGGCTGAAGTTAAACTCTGCAAAACAGTGGCCCTCCAGGAACAAGTTTGGACACCCCTGACACAGGAGTAAGCTATTTTTTTTTATTGTTCTATAAAAAAGTTATGTCAGGAAACTCTACATGGCACAGGCTGATAGGTCCTTAACTTAATCTGCTAGTAATCACATTGTTGCAGTGCAGCTGATTGGTTCAACATTCAAATACTTGACCAGTGTTTGCTGTAGCAGATTGCAGGATACTTTCAGAAACCTTCCACCTTCCCCAGCTCCACCTGTTACGTGTAATTTCACATGTCATATGTGTGAGGTACATTAATGTATATGTGCAGCAGCAGTATGTCTTACATGTTCACATCTGCAATTTATTGGCAACAGCAAGTATCAGTACTTGCTTTGCCGCAACAGCGTATCAGATCTATTCCGCCAAGACCAAATACATTAACATTGCAAAGTATATTACCATGCTAATCTTTCTCAGAGATGTTATGGCAGAACCTATAAGATATAAAGGCAAAAAAATACCCCCTATGGATCTTATATTTATATCATATGATATAGTTTAGCAATATCACACGAGCAAGAGCTGTTTTTCTCCCTGAATATCTGCATGATTTCAAATGTGATATTGATTTTATAAAACAGTTCAATAAACAGGAAGACAATATTGTGTTACATTTTAGAACAATATTGTCTATTTTTGAAAAATAGTTCCAAACAAAGCCACAGCAGAACCTTTGTCTCCACGCAACACACAGCAGTGATTCATTGCTACTTCATGCATAGATACTGAAAAACTTGAAATTAACTCTAGAATAATGTCATAGCTCTCTGAGTTTCACATTGTCTTGTGTAAATTTATGAGACAGAGAGAGACAGACAGAGAAAAAGAGGTGAGACAGATATATAGCCCCATTAGAGAGAATTAAAAAGCTCTGCAGACACTTAATTTGATCTCAGATAGGATGATAATAGTATTTCTAGCCCAAGGCAACAGTCAAGCTAAGCGAGTATGAAATAGTTAATTACAGTCACAACAGAAAACCCTCAAGGAGAAACAACTCACCGCAACAACGCATGTGAATTCATTGGTTGGGACAAGAATTGCAAAGGTTAAGTGATATTTGGGCTAATCTGAGAGGAAAAAATCCTGTTCCTTTAGCTTACTGATGATCTTTATATGAAATGATGCAGTTTGTAAATGTGAAAGGATGTTTAATACTGGAGACAGGTTTAGAACTGAGACCTAAACTCCAGCCAGAACTGAACTGGCGATGATAAAAAAATGCTTTTCAGGATGCTTTTGTAGTCAACAACAATTTGGGAAACCAGTTCAGAGTCAATTGTTGTTCACTTCAGACAGTTCCTGTGTGTTTGTAAAAATTATTGTGGGTTCACAGAACCGAAGCCAATAATAAATGATTTATACTAAATGTTTGATTCATTAGACTGAATAATTATTATTGTACAGTGACACATTTAAAAGAAATTAAGTGAATAATAAAGACAAATTTCACCACATTATATTTGAAAATACATTACATATAATGTATTTGAATACATTAGAAGAAAAATCGGTAACACTTTACATTAAGGTTCCCTTTGTAAAGGGTTTATAAAGGTGTTCATAAATGACTAATAACTCATTTACATCATTGCATTATAAATCAATGATAAGCAGTTATAAATGCATGAAAAAATGGGTGATTTTAATGCAATAACTGCCAAATACTGAGCCATTTTTAACAGGTTCAACTCACAGTTAACTATAATTGGAATTAAAATGTTCATTATTAATATATCATGGCTGTGCTTTTATGGTTGTGGATAGGCATCATGAACAGTGTCATGGGTAAGAAAATTTATACAAATCATGAGATATAAATGAGAAAACCATAAAAACACCTGGTTATAATAGCCTATTTTTATAAATGTATTTATTAAGCATTTATAACATGAGTTAAAAATTGCTCACTATTTGGCAGGTATTGCATTAAAATCACCCATTTATTCATGGGTGCTTGCATAACTGCTTATCAATGATTTAAAATGCATTTGTAAATGAGTTATTAGTCATTTATGAACACCTTTATAAACCCTTTACACAGGGAACCACTTACAACCACTTGTAACTAAACTGTCAGTTCAGTTTGTGCTTTGATCTGCAGAAGTATTCAGTTACATCTATTTTTATCACAGTTTCTGAGGTATTTTTGAGCATTTATAAAATCACAACTCTTCGTGAACTCATTTCGGTGCAGCAGCGCAGCAGTTTATTTTGACTTCCTGCAGAACGGTTGTATTCCTGCTCTTTACCCCTCCATCATTCATGATCCGGCACTATTGTCTCTTTCTCTTTCTTCCGATGGCAGTCCGCAGCTCCCTGGACGCTGTTACATTACCACACAGCAACAGATGAGGCCGGACTGACTGATGCTGATGTGGGATTTACCCCATTGATTCTGCTCATATGGACACACACACACGCACTGCTCAAACACATGCATACACATGTACACACAAAATAAACACTCTTAATTACACATGCATTCAGCATTTTGTGTCCAGGCAAATGTTCCTGCAAAACACACAAACATGCACATGGGTGATGGCAAGGACACAACTTCAAGTCACATCTATTTTAGTTTAGGTTCATATTTCTGTGTCTTTTACTAAATGTAGCCACACATTTGACAGGCAGTTGCAGCAGCAGCAGCTCTGTGGATGAATTTGTTTGATATTTAAGGGTTATGTAATAATGCACATTTCTTGTTCTTCGTCTCTACTCTGGCCTTGTGCATCCCAGATCTAAACTAGCACAAAAGCATCAATCATGATTCCCCTTACAGCCTGAATAAAACAATATGTTCAGCATAAACCAACATCTAATCAAGCGATCTGTCACACTAAACTAGAATCAAAGTTCTGGGAGTTCAGTCTAAAATACAGGATATTAAGTAAGGAAGATGAAAACCCTACTAAAGCAGAAAGTGTAAGATCAATAAAACTGAAGGTGACTTACATATACTGTGCAGAAAGAGACTGTTGTAAGAATTCCTGCTCTTTACCCCTCCATCATTCATGATCCGGCACTATTGTCTCTTTCTCTTTCTTCCGATGGCAGTCCGCAGCTCCCTGGACGCTGTTACATTACCACACAGCAACAGATGAGGCCGGACTGACTGATGCTGATGTGGGATTTACCCCATTGATTCTGCTCATATGGACACACACACACGCACTGCTCAAACACATGCATACACATGTACACACAAAATAAACACTCTTAATTACACATGCATTCAGCATTTTGTGTCCAGGCAAATGTTCCTGCAAAACACACAAACATGCACATGGGTGATGGCAAGGACACAACTTCAAGTCACATCTATTTTAGTTTAGGTTCATATTTCTGTGTCTTTTACTAAATGTAGCCACACATTTGACAGGCAGTTGCAGCAGCAGCAGCTCTGTGGATGAATTTGTTTGATATTTAAGGGTTATGTAATAATGCACATTTCTTGTTCTTCGTCTCTACTCTGGCCTTGTGCATCCCAGATCTAAACTAGCACAAAAGCATCAATCATGATTCCCCTTACAGCCTGAATAAAACAATATGTTCAGCATAAACCAACATCTAATCAAGCGATCTGTCACACTAAACTAGAATCAAAGTTCTGGGAGTTCAGTCTAAAATACAGGATATTAAGTAAGGAAGATGAAAACCCTACTAAAGCAGAAAGTGTAAGATCAATAAAACTGAAGGTGACTTACATATACTGTGCAGAAAGAGACTGTTGTAAGAGAAACTGCTATTTTTTATCAGTTTATAAAAGAATTGACCAAACACACCCTGAGGAAAAAAGCCAGAGGAACAAACTCTGTGGAGAGGAATCTTGTTAAACAGAAAAAGTGCTTTGCGCCAGAAAATCCTTCACTAAATGCTCTCTCAATTGAACATGTCCACCTAAATATTGCTTGTTTGAAGAAAAGCTTTCATGAAGTTTTAATCAGTGGGCAAATAAAACCAGTCCAGACGAGACAGTAGAGCTGATTATGTTATTGCTCAAACTCTCATGTCATGGCATGTTTGCAGTAAATCAGATGTGATTGAAATCAGTAACATCACTCCAGACTCCAACCCACCTCAGATCTCAAGGAGAAACTTCAGACAATGAACAGAGATTGAGATGAGTGCGATAATTACCCTCAAACCCAGACTAATTAAAAGCTTCTGATGATCTGGTTCATCTCTACAGCACCATACATTACAGCCGCAGTAAAACTCACATCAACACGTCTGAAACTCTGGATCTTAGAAGCGGAGCATGAAACCCTTACTATTTTAATCAACAATTACTTTTTTGTCTCACGAGGTGAGGCCTCTTCTCCAAAGCATCAAAGAGTAGTTTTGTCAATTCTCCATGAACAAGTAGCCATGGTGGGGGGTAACAACAATTTTTAAGAAATTAAGTTTTAAGTGCGTTTATTACCAGTAGATAACTTCAGCAGTTTTGAAGTACAATTACTTGAGATAAATCCAGGGCATGTCAAAACTTCTCCAGGGCCCCAAAACACCCTCAGACCCCAGATGGTTAACATACATGTGTATTGTCCCTTTGGACCTTTGGCAAATGAGTTTCTGCAAATGATTGACTCTGTTAATCTCACCTGTTAAGCTCCTACTCTTGATCAGGTTATTTCGTTAGGTCTCCCTCACAGTAATATAAAGATTAATGAATTCTGTTCATAAACCAATATTGTTTAAGACTATACTCAACATTTCAATGTTAAATGTTAAGTCCTGTGGTTGTTGCATCTGGTTTGTTAGTTCCACTACATTTTGAATGCTTTCATGCTTTTTCTCAGAGCTGGCTGCTGAAGAACAACTTTCTCATTTTTATATTTGGTGTGCCAAAGTTTTAAACTCTGTAGCTCCATTTAAAATTAGAGAACCCAAGCTATGAATGAAGCCTTGGCTTAACAAGGATACTCATGCATCCAGACAGTAATAGAGGATAGCTGAAAGAAAGTGGAAGAAAGATAAGCTCCAAGTATCTTATGAAATCATGAGAGACTGCATAGTGAGTTACCAACACTCTGTTAAGGTTGCTAGTGTTGTAGGAAAATTAATGTTTTACTCTTTCTTATTTACTTTCTTAGACATTGTGGGTTTTTATTTATATATATATATTAATTAACTTGTGTTTCTCTCTCAATATGTATACATATGTCACCTGAAATGCAACAGAGACACCACACAGTAAAACAGAGAGCCTTTGAAGTCTTTAGTACGGGTAATTTAATCAGGAAAGACAGAGGGGTTCATAAATAAAGACCTTTTGACCTCACGGGTGTGAAGGCACACAAACACACAGTAAAAACAAATGATCAGAAAGAGCCTTTGAACTCTTTAGTGCAGGAAAGACAGAGGGGTTGTTGACCTCACAGATGTGAAGATAATAAAAGCCCAGGGGGTTAGAAGGACCATTGTTTTTTCTGAAAACAGCTAGGTTTGGTTTACGGGGTTAAGTGGAAAATTACAGAGAAGGAACCTTGTAAGAAGTGGGGGGTGATAACAGTATAATAAGGCTGTCTGTTTTCAGTGTGATTTTAGGTCTGTTGTGTTTCAGGGTAGCTGCTGAAACATTGTGAACATACCTCTTTAAGGAAAATAAACTTATTTCCTTAAATATAATTTGATTCCTTGTCTCTTACACTGTGATGCTATTTGTTAATAATTGTTTTTGCCACAACACTAGAGAAAAATATTTTTCTAACCTGAAAGCAAAACACGCGCATAGCCCTAAGACTCTGTTTAGTACAATAATCCTAATATGCTTACTTTTCCTAGCACAACACCTACAATGATACATTTCTTACATTTTTTTTTCCAGTAACATTTTACCTGGTATCCTCAAATACGCCATGAATTCATCTGGTATTGACATGAGTTTGACGTGATTGAGTTTGAACCTATATCTTCTTCCTTCCTTGTGGATGTTCTCCATAAAATGAAGCCTTCCTTGTGTTCCCTGGATGTGGTACATTATTGTCTCCTTGTCGAGGTGCTGGATGTCATTGAATCTTTTGTTTTTTGCAAAAATAGATGGTAGCAAGGCACTGCTCCATCAATCTTGAAACACACAGTGGTGCAAAATTACTGTTTCAATATTTATCTAAAGCAGAGGTCTTCATCCATGCTCCTGGATATCCACTGTCCACTGAGTTTATCTCCAACCCTAATCAAACACACCTGAACCAGCTAATCAAGGTCTTGAGGATCACTTAAAAAATGCAGGCAGGTATGTTGAAGCAGGTTGGAAATACACTTTGCAGGACAGTGGGTCTCCAGGAGCAGGGTTGAAGACCTAGGATCTAAAGTACTGGAAAAGGCCATCTTCCATCAATTGTCCACATAACTTATTAGACAAGTATCAATCTGGTTTTAGACAGCAACATAGTATAGAGTCATCATTTCTTAAGGTATTGAATGATCTTTGTTAGCTATGAATTCAGGTGATTGTGCAAATCTAGTCCTCCTGGATCTCAGCATGGCCTTTGTCACCATTGACCGCACTATTTTGTTTGAACGGTTAAGTGGATTGGAATTCAAGGCACCATGCTGAACTGGTTTGAAATTGTATCTTTCTTATAGAAATTTTCTGTGGACATTGGAAATTTTCCTTCCTCTGCGGTACCATTAAATTGTGGTGTACCTCAGGGATCAGTCTTGGGCCCTCTTTTGTTTTCACTGTATTTTCTTCCTTTAGGTTAAATTTTTCGGAAGCATAATATTCTGTATCATTTATAAACTGATGATACCCAGCTATACCACCCCTTGAAACACTGGGGAAAATTATCACATGCGCTGGTTGGCAGCTATATTTCTTCAGCTGAATGAATCTAAAACAGAAATTGTAGCCTTTGGTCCCAGCATCTATAATATAGTTAAACAACAATCTGGGTCCTTTATCTGTGAATTCTCATGCTCAAGTTAGGAATCTGGGAGTGATTTTTTATAACGGTCTACAATTCGATAAACAAATCAATTCAGTGCTGAAGGATGCTTTTTAACATCACAGATCCATTGCAAAATTAAAAGCGTTTTTATCAGTAAAGGATTTGGAGAGTAATAAATGCTTTTGTTTCCTCTAGGCTAGATTACTGTAACTCACTGTAACTGGGTGTGGCTCAATCCTCTTTGGCCCACCTTCAAATGGTGCTGCGAGACATCTTACTGGAATAAGAAAAAGGCAACATATCCTTCCTGCTCTGGCTTCCCTACACTGGTTACCAGTTGAATATTATGTTACATTTAAATGTTTAAGTATTATTGTATGTGTACAAGATGTTAAATGGCCAGACTCCACAATTATATCACAGATCTCCTTCTCCAGTAGAAATGCTCTAAGCCTTTAAGGTCCTCAAACAAGTTGATGCTGACTTTGCCAAGGTCCCGTTTGAAGTTAAAAGGTGATGATGTTGAATATGTCTAATGTTGAAGCTTTTAAAACCTCACTAAAGAGATACATTTTACTCTGGCAATGTAGTTTTAATGATTTATGTGTTTTCTAGTTTATGTGGTTTTAATATTCAGAGAGACCGAAACTAAAAGCTGTGCCAACTATATTGGATCTGACAGTAATGTTGCAACCCACAAATGTGAACAGAGTTTTTATCATGTGTCACCATTGCTTTATCTGTTACAGATAGTTTGATATGTACTGAGTATTATACGTTTTTAACCTAAATCACAGCAGCATCCATCTATGAAGGATGTAGGCTGTCAAACAGACATGCAAAATTTTACATTGTTTACATGAAACAGCGTCATTTAATCTTTGTCAACTGTAAATTTAGTAACTCCAAGTATCTACAGTAAACTGTATTTACCACAACCAATGAAATATAAAACATGTAATACGCATAAATATTAACAACATAACCTAGTCTTCATTTAAAGACTAATATAATGTAATAGGAACTTGAAAACATGAGAAATTTTAACATGATAAATTTTTTAAACAATTGTACACGTGACAGGGGTGTTGAAACTTATTTTGATTGTAACTTTTTTCGAAAATGGTACGAAAGTTTTTCAATACCATAAGATACCAATATGAATACAATGAGCATATTTCTAAACTAGATTTTTAAAAGATTTTTTCCTGTTTTTATCGTTAAACAAATGATAAATTCACTTTAGCATTTCTTTTAATTAATTAGTCTAAAGAAGAATGCATTTATTTGTGTGTTTTGTGCTTGCGTGCTCCTACAGTGTGACGGCCAGCTAGACATTTCGCCTGGCAGCCGGACAGTCCGTCTCCTCTCTGTCATAATCAATCCAATTATAGGATTACATCACACTTTATTGAACAGTCCTCTGGGAGCCAGTTTGTCCAGATCTAATCCGCATTATAAAATCAGACACTTCTGCTAGTTGTGAGCTGAAGGATTCTTGAGTTTTTTTACTTTACTCTTTTCACTGAGCCCCTCAAATCCCTCTTCAGCATCACTGTCCGTCTGAGGGGCTTTATCCTTAAAACCATTTATAGAGGCCATAAATACTTAAATACCATCATCTCCATAGAGCTTCATAAATCAGCATAAACTGACAGATGGCCATTAAAATACAGCTTCCCCCTATAATGGGTAGATGCAAATCTGATGGATAAATGAAGGATTTATAAAGGGCACAGCTCTCTGTATTTTATATATTTATTTTTTCTCTCTTTCTCTTTACAGTTGATCTCAAAGGCACAATATGTAAGTTTTCGCTGCTAGAGGTCGCATTTTCAAAACAATAACAGAGGCAACGCTTGATGACGCTATGAAGGAGAGGGGAACGATGGGAGATCTATTTCCACAAATCATGTTCATGAATGAGGTAATGTATACATTTTTTATTACCTGTACGTTTGATCACACTATTTTCTGTCATTGTAATGAACTAGCTGCAAGGAGCGTGAAATTTAATTCTATATTAGCCTCTTATGTGACTATTTGTCAATTTGGTGGGTTAATGCTGCGCATTTGTGCAAATGTGTAAAACAATCATGCCAAAAGAAAATCTGAATGAACCCACAGTATTTACAAGTAATGGCTCAATATTTTTGTGCAACACATACTGTATTTAATTACACTGCCATAGACTTGTTCACCAGAATTGATAAAAAGCATAACTGAAGTACAAACAGTGCAATATAACTGTATAACTTCATCAGCATAACCCATACAGAATTATGTACAATTACGAACACTTGATAGTTTTTCAAGTGAATCTATGTATGCATAATCAGGTGTCATGTCACATCTGTATCTCACATTGTTTATATGTGCTTTATACATTTATATTATAACTGCTTAACATTACACCATTGCATATTACGTCATCTAACAATATCTATAACAATAGTAATCATTATAATACAGAAATATGCTGTAATGTATAGGGTAACTTCATTTATATCTATTAAAATCACCTGTACATGACTATTACTTGTACAAAAAATATTATATATTTGCACACCTGTCTATTAAAACACATGCGAGAGCGGAGTCTCTGTCAAGTCTGAGTTTGTCATAAAGCTCTGTCCATCTCGAATACGCCACACCCATCTTTCTTTTATTTCTCCGTTGGTCCCAAAGCCTTCTTGCCTCAGTTTGTCTACGTTTACCTTTTTTTTCTGTACTCGCCAATGAATAATCGTGATCCATGATAACTGAAATACAAAACAGCGGCATGCTACATGCTGTATAACTACCACTTCCACATTTGTCCACATGTGTTGCCATAGTATCCATAAGCAGAAACCGAGGACAGCATGGATATTGCAAAATTCTTACATATTGTGCCTTTAAACGTCCGATCAGCACGAGCAGTCTCACAGGTGATGAATGAGGCTCCAGCGCAACTCTGACTTAACCAGTGACAGCGTTACTTTCTCAGACAAATGACTCTGATCTACGGCACAAACTGAGGCTGAATTAAAGCCTGTCATGGGAATGAAGACGGGATCCTGCAATCAAACACAAAAGTGAGTGAAACTAAACTTCAAACACTTTAACCACCACACACCCAAAATAAAACTGTTTACAACAGCAGAAGTCTGGAGTGACGATAGAACCCTGAGCCCTGACAGCGTGAGACTCATTTGTATTTAGCGGTGAGGTCAATATCATTAACACACACTCAGTAGGATGTTTGCTCTTTAGTGACAGGCTCAAAAGTCTACAGTTTGTATATTTTGTTGAATCTTTATATTTTAAAAATAATGTATTTTATAAATACATTTATATTGAATAAATTTGAGTAATTTAAACTGGGCAATATCATAATTTAATTTAAATTAATCATTTTAATTTAATTTATTTATTGTATTTTGGATATATTAAATGTTAGACATGTTAACTTTTTTACCCAGCAAAAATATATCAGTTTTGCTGGAGAACACTAAGCAAAATAAATCAAAAGGAAAACTCATGCTGGGCCTATGGTCTGTTCAGGAGGATAAGAATTTGATCTTGATCTCACTTTGAAGGCGATAGAGATACAGATGTGTCAGAAAGGAACTGATTAGCAGCTTCAGCACACCTGCAGTAGGGCCAGAATATAACAGTCCTAGTCGTAGCTGAGGATTATGGGAAAGACGCTCACACTTGGGGAAAAGATTACACGGGACACCAAACTCAACTGCCATCACAAGCTGCCAGAAACATCACAGCCGTGTTCCCCTGCTGGATTTTTTTCAGTATGATCTGATGTCTGGATCCCTCAACCATCAGCAAACTTCCTTTTTAATCTTTTTAAAGGAAACAGCAGAGTTCCTCCTTGCTGTTCTGAATCTCCATCTCTGCTTCAGCTTCAGGTTTGAGTCTCAGCAGGAGGCGAGCTGAAATGATGGGCAGAATCGATAGAGACCAGAGGGCTGTAGATTTCAGAAAGAGGCTGAGAGATGAAGAGACACGAGGTCTGTGACATCGCTTTCAGCTTTAAAACAAAGCAAGACCTCGACTCAGCAGAAAGAGTGAAACCCGGCTCCAGCTTTCATCATTCCTCAAGCAGGCCGAAAACACACACACAGCTGTGATTAAACACACTAACGGTCATTGTGTTTCCTTGAACACAGGCGCACTGCTGCTCTGTACTGCAGCTCTGAAAGCAGAAAATGAAGACCAAGGAACTCAACGCAAGAAATGACAAGTGAGAAAAATAAGAACATATTGCAACATTGTGGAAATGTTGGTTCACTCTTCATACTGCACTGTACTCATGAGAATCACACGAGAGACACGAGAGCCCATTCATTCCAGCAGAGTTTGACATTAGCATGCTGCTAAAGACATGATGCACTAGCAAGCATTAAAAATACATACGTATTGACAAAAAATAGTCCATTTTAATTTGAGTAGTAAGTAAATTCACAGTCAACATTTTACTAGATTATACTAAAATAACACTTTCACTGAGCATGTCCCAATGTATTTTAGGATTTGTTTATTTATTTATTTATTTTTTGTGAAGGTTACATATAATTATGTCAAAAAATGTCATGTAGGAGAATAATTTGATATTAATGTTGATAAAATCTAAAAATAAAACGGCAACACAAATACCTATAAATAAATGTATTTTTATTATTATTATTATTAAATCATAAAATAATTTATAGTCAACATCCCTCAAGCTTCAAAATGCCCCTCGTCCGACCTTGATGATTAGCTTTAATGACTTCTAGAAGAGATTACCATTATCCTTGGGATTTGTTGTATTAAGGGCCTGACCCAGAATATTCACAAAGAGAGACGGGCAGAGATAGTGATCGAGACACAAAAATTAGGTATTTTAAAGTGAAGCTTATGCTTTGATTTTTGATGAAGTAGTGAGGGATGATGGGTAGGCTTCGTGAGTCATGTTTCGGGGAGTAAGGACACTGAAACAGCGAGTAGGAAATACTAATCAGCAGGAGCTAAAGAGTGTCCTCACAACAACTCCCAAAAGCATCCGACAGTTTGATTCTTGCAGCTGAGGGCACTTGTTGATGTAATGAAAGCTAAATGGATGAAGGGTGTCATGGATGCAAACACACTCCGCTCTGATTCTTCATGGACTTTCATTCATATTATTATCATTCTGCATGTGACTTTTCTGGAAGCTTTTGCGTCAAAAGCATGAAACCGATTACTGATCATCATACAAATGTATTAACTGCTACCCGCCAACAAAGTCCATTTTCTCCTCTGGTTTACATCATTTCTTGAATCTCTTTCTTGTCATTACTTTTTCATCCTCTGAGAGAGAGAGAGAGAGAGAGTGAATGAAAGAGAGGAACAGAGAAAGAGAGAACGTGTTTGGTGGTTCTGTCTCTCATTTGTCAGTCACAGTAGATGTTAATCAGTAATCTGATTAAGTTGCTCTAATTGGACTCTGCTTCAGATTCCACGGGTGAACAATGGCTCGCTTTGATGAATGAGTCGTGTTGTGTTTTGTGCCGTCATTTCTCAATCCGAGAGAAATCGTTATGCCATTAGCGACGGATCACATGCCAAGAGCCATGGATACAAATAACTTTTAAGTATAAGAAGCAGCAAAGCAAATTACTTGAAATCTCTCAGGTCGAATAAACCTTAAGAACCAGAGTGTGAGGAAATGCTTTCAACTGTTGTAACAAGCTTTTAAAACATATGTGTGAGGTGCTTCAAGGACTTAAGATGCAATAAGCCCTTAACCCGTATACTCTGATTTAATTTATCTGTATTTTACTCTTTTGCATGAGCAGAATAACAGAATGTCCCTGTTTTGAGACCAGAGGGGCTGCAACTGCTCCAACACTCAATACACAGACGATGCCTTTACGTAACGGATGCATTCATTACATCCACATCATTTCTCATATGAAGCCACACTTCACACTGAACCACCTCACCCCTCAGTGTAGCAGTGACATGCAACATTACGACAAACGTGTCAAAAGTATCTTAAGATCACTGACTCAGTTTGAAACCAAACCGTTTCTTTGCACAAGCAGCATCCCTGACGTGACATTTTAACAGCCAGGCGTGATCATCTTTTTAGCAGGTGACAAAATGAAAGTCGTGAAAATCTCCAGCCTCCTTAAAAGGTTTGACATGTTTGAAAAGATTCTGTGAAAAGAT
Source organism: Sinocyclocheilus anshuiensis (assembly GCF_001515605.1). Lineage (NCBI taxonomy): Eukaryota > Metazoa > Chordata > Actinopteri > Cypriniformes > Cyprinidae > Sinocyclocheilus > Sinocyclocheilus anshuiensis. The sequence continues at coordinate 617,929 of NW_015554106.1, read as the reverse complement.
CCAGCAGGACGTCAATCAGTAGAGCAGCAGTAATGAAAAAGACTCAGCGGCACGAGGGGATGTTGAGAGGTTTTAAAAGATGCTGTTCCTGTTCTGATACTGTTATTAATAATCATATATCCAGAACAGAATTTCCAGCTGTATAAAGCATAAAGCCAGAGACTATTGAGCCAGTATGTCCAACACAATCTCATGACAATTCGTAACTATTTAACATTTTGGCAAATTGGAATTTGTATAAATTTGTACAATTTAATTCGCACCAGTGAATTATGTTAATGTTTATGACCTTCATGCTTGCTTTTTTCTAAAATTGCATGAAATTCCCTTCTCATAAAATAGTTACGTTCTCCTGTGGGATCGGCTTGGTATGATTAAAAGAAAAGTCAAATTTAGCATACTAATTAAATAATTAAATTAAATATAATATACGTTAAAGGAATATAGTTAAGTGCAAACTTATTGTGATGTTTTCGGACACTTAATTGCATGTTACTTACAATTTAGCGAAAATGTATAATAGTTTAAATTTATATTAAATGCAATTAGCTAATTAGCTTTTTTGACCCACTTAAGTAGGATTTAAGTACATCTTTATATGTAATTTTATAATGACTTCTACTGCTGAATCTACTGACAAGCATTTATGATAAACTAAATTAGCAAAAGTGCTACATTTTCCTCAAAACCCTTTACATTTAATTATAGATTTAGTTTATTGTTTTATATTTATAGGTGTGTATAGATGCAAAGTCCTAGAAAACCATGCAGGCTTAAGCTGGCTGCTGTGTTTTGCAACATGCTAGCTGGTCTAAGATGGTCATTAGCGGCTGCAAACTAGCAGACTGACTGCCATGATCCAAAACACAGAAAAGGGCTTAAGCTGGATTTACCAGGAGGTGAAAATGAGAATGAAAGAAATTCAAAAAGAAAATCGCTGAAATGTACTTTGAATATTGAGAGGGTCTTAACCCGATTAGCAAATAGAGCAAATGCTTCCCAGAGAGTGTTTAAGAGAGTAAGGGAACATGATAATATTACATGCACACTCAAATACACACTTACACGCAAATGTAGCACCCTCACCGCCTGATAAGGGGAGATACAAATGTATATAAAATGAACACAGGACACGGAGCTGCTTTCTCACTGCCAGCGTCTGTATTGTCTGAGCAACAATAAAGTGTTTTAACCAGTTTCTCAGTGTTTTTTTTTTTTCCACTTACATTTTCATGACCACCACACAAACACACACATTTAGAAGGGAAGTGAACAGGCGGGGGAGAGACAGACAGAAGCCCAGAGAGATTGATGGCTATATTCAAATGAATGCAGAGAACTGACAGGAACCCAATGGAGCGAAACACTGGCACAGAGAGAGTCTGATGTGAGCCAGTCCGGCACAAGCACACTCACACTTAAAACTACATACAGTAGCACACACATCAATACAGCAACAAATGCACACTTTAACACCACACACGTGGTGTGTGCTCTAATTCTTTAGACAAAGCACAACCACAAACGGCTTAAAATGCTTTTAGGATCAATAAATGCAAGAACTGAGTTGCTACTGACGCACTAAATGCAGTATTTGTATGACCACGTTTTCTCCATTACTAGCATGTGATGACTAGCACAATTAGGATACACAGCGAACTTGGTATCAACTCTTACAAAACAATTTCTTCAACTATTCAAATACTGACAACTACTCAATAACTGACATACTCCATAATATTTTCACATTCACACCATGTGCATTACATACCTGATAAGGGGAGATACAAATGTATATAAAATGAACACAGGACACGGAGCTGCTTTCTCACTGCCAGCGTCTGTATTGTCTGAGCAGCGCGCCCCCTCCCCCAAGAGGTGAACGCTCCAAAGGGAAAAGCAATCGATCGATGATACAACGAATATTACTGCTTCCATAGAGCACATGAGAAGAAAAGGAAGAAAGATTAATTTCTTTTTTTTCCACTTACATTTTCATGACCACCACACAAACACACACATTTAGAAGGGAAGTGAACAGGCGGGGGAGAGACAGACAGAAGCCCAGAGAGATTGATGGCTATATTCAAATGAATGCAGAGAACTGACAGGAACCCAATGGAGCGAAACACTGGCACAGAGAGAGTCTGATGTGAGCCAGTCCGGCACAAGCACACTCACACTTAAAACTACATACAGTAGCACACACATCAATACAGCAACAAATGCACACTTTAACACCACACACGTGGTGTGTGCTCTAATTCTTTAGACAAAGCACAACCACAAACGGCTTAAAATGCTTTTAGGATCAATAAACGCAAGAACTGAGTTGCTACTGACACTCCTTCACCTCTACACGAGCACGAAACAAGAAGTCACACAGAACCAGCTGGCAGTACAAATGGAACAATGAAAAATCCCATGAGAAGAACAGTCATTGCCCGTTTCAAAAGCATCACTGAAGCCAGACAAATCAGAGACATTTCACCGCCCATTTTACCTAATTTAGGGAGGGAATATTTGACTTTGAAGTAATCCTGGTAAAACTGCAGGAGTCTCTTGGTGATGTGCAGAGCGTAGTCCCCTGATCCGCTCTGGATGGCGTCAGGTCTGGCGTACAGCCGAATCTACAACAACGCAACATAAGAAGAGAGAGAGAATAAAAGTCAAAATGTGTCAGGAGCTGAATGAACTCTTGGAACTCTACGACTCTGGGTTTATTCCTAACCTGAATTCCCTCAAGGACAACGGTTATGGACTTGAAAGATTAAATTCCAAGAGTAATCAATGGTGAATATATCTGCCAAATGCCTTCATCTGGCTTGTGAATTTTGCATTTGTCTTTCAAGTGTACTTTTCTCCACCCCTCATGCAGACAGTCTTGTTCCATCCAGTTTTCGATACTTGTTTTGTTCAAATCAAAGTTTGTACTTTTTTGATTCACCTCAGAGCTGGTTGGTTTGATACATGGCTTAATCTTTTATTGAACAACTCATTTAAAATCCTTATAGATTGGTGAGAAAAAAAAATACTTCCAGTACTTACAATACTGAAAAAAAAACAGGCAGCCATTTCTACTGGAGTTATGTAGCTTTAAATGAACTGACTGCACTTTCATAAACCATAATGTTATTGGACTATAGCTGCTGAAAACCTCCTCCATATATTTGTTTAAAATTGGATTATTTCCATCGATTGTAAATCAGGACATGTGTCCTTGGAAATAAATTAGATTTCAATGAAAAAGCAAAGACAAAGCATTTGCATTTTTGCAAGATTCTTTATTCTGTGTGTGAGAAGGAGAAAGAGAGATAGGGGAGAGAACAAGTGTGAAAGAGAAAGTGTGTGAGGTGTGGCTCTGTGGGAAATGTATTCCCAGAGTAAAAATGATCTTGGACTCTTTTAGCCGAAGGCTGATGCACGACACGGCTTTCTGAATGGGCATCCATCTAGTCAGAATGAACGTCCTCCTACACTAACAGAGTTACAGTGCAAAACAAGCTGCAGGAAAGGCTTTGTTTCAGAGCCTGGCAGCAATGCACATTGAATTATGTGTTGTTTGCCTCACATGTTGCTGCCTTATCGATCAGCTCTATGTCTGATATAAAGATGAATGGGCGGCACTTAGGGCTGTGGAAATGATTCAAAGCTCAATCAAATCAATGTGATTTTAAAACAACCTGTAATTAGACAAAGCACTCGAGTTGACAATCAAAAGACGCTTCATTCATCAGCTGGTGTGAAGATTGTTCAATCCGACTCTAGTGTTGACTGCTTCATTTGTTTGTTTGTTTGGTTTTGTTGAAATGCAGCTTGACAGAGACTTAAATGGGGTTAATTGAACTTTAATAGAGATTCTCTCCATGAGCCGCTGCTCGACATTGATCTGCTAACAAGCTCTTTCTGATGAAAAGATGAAGCTTTAGTCAACACATTCTGCACTTGACTTGATATTAACAACCTGTTGAATTATTATTCTATATACGTCTGTATGTGAGGGATTCTTCAGGCGCTTTACAAATTTCTTTCTCCTTGTTAGAACATCTAGCTAGTCACCAGCTTGTGTTGTGTAGACCAGTTCGACTGGTTTAACAGTTTGACCAGAACCAAACCAGCATAAATCAGTCTGGATCAGGATGGACATTAAGGCTGGTATAGGCTGGTATTTTAATTTTGAAACCTACATAGACATTTCAAAGCATTTGTATTCTACAGCTAAAACCATCATTTTGTCCATTAAATGCACTGAACATGCTTTTTGATCAGGCTGAGTAATTTCATGAATATTTAAAGAGCAAATTTAGTATAGTGGTGTTGAATTTTAATTAGATATTCAAAGAACATTTCTCATTTTAATGATAAGACAAATACAAATTGACTGACATAAAACCAGTAGATTTAATAATGGCTGCTAGAGTGTTATGAATTAAATATGCTTCTTGAAATTCATCACATAACCACGTTCTCTTATTTAACAAATACAAGACAGATGTAGTGTAAAAGGGATATCTGGTCAGAAAAGGAAAAGTATGTTGAGTGTTAGTAAGCCTGCTTGTTTCTGTGAGAAATTGTGGGTTTATATCAAATATATATCAACAAATCAGCATATTAGAATGATTTCTGAAGGATCATGTAACACTGGAGTAATGACTGTTCAGAAGCTTTGCATCACTGGAATAAATTTCATTTTAAAATATATTAAAATAGAAAACAGTTATTTTACATTGATATTACTGTTGTTACTATATATTTAATCAAATAAATGCAGTCTTGGTGAGCATTACAAGGAGCACATGCAACAGCAGTTCTATTGCAGTTAAGATTCTATCTTATATGCATCATTACTCCTGTAAACATACAGATCAGTATGTTAGCTCCGAATGCATCAATAACTGTATATGCTTCATAAATGCAAGGTTGTATAGTTAAAATTCATGGTTACATTTCACCACTACTATCTGGAGCCTTAATAAATGTATTACATAATGTCCAACCAACTGCTGCAGACATGATTTTTACACGTGTGTGTGTGTGTGTCTGTCCAACGTTCCTCTGCCACGATCTTACCTCTTGCTCCGCACAGCCGAATCTTTATGATGAATGGTGCGAGGGGCTACCCTGCCGCTTTAATGTGATTGATGGGGGATGCTAGCGTGCGGCTAACCACTACAAGCCGCAGTGTGGGTATAAGTGCCCCAGATAGAAGCACACACTACAGTCAGCAGTGATATAAAGAAGAGCGCGGTCATGCTGAAGGAGATCAGATTAATTACACTAATATGAGGAGGAGGCCGGCCAAGGGCACGCAGCAGGAACCACTGAGGAAGCCGTCAGGAAGTGTCTAATATGACAACAGGGCTTTGACTGAGGATGATATCAGTAACACGACGCATAAACCATGTCTCTCTGTTGGCAGACACATGATGCTGCTTAGACTGTGAGGACTCAGTACCAAAAAAATTACATTTAAGTGCATGTGATGAAAGTGATACAGCAAACATTATTTTAATGGCTAAACTTTACATAAAACATGTTCATACATGACAGATAAAGCCTGGAAAAGTTTGTCATGAACAAAATCCTGGACATAAGCAAAAGTGGACATGATTATTATCCTTTTAAAAGCAATTACAGTGGTGTGAAAAAGTGTTGGCCCCCTTCCTTCATTTAAAAACTGCATGTTGTGTTTATTTGTGTTATCTTTGACTAATATTTAAATTTGTTTGATGATCTGAAACATTAAAGTGTGACAAACATGCAAAAAAATAAGAAATCAGGAAGGGGGCCAACACTTTTTCACACCACTGTATATGGCTTTGTAGACACTAGACTAATGTTAGTGGAGACAACCCTTTCCATTTACATTATATCCACTTTGTAACCATTATGTATTGACTATACAGACTTACTGTAAGCTTCATATAAACAAATCCACTGTGAGTAAGATAGCTCTGTTCCAAAACTTGCTGTCTTGGCAGCTGCCTTACAAGGGAGCATCCTAAACGAGATACTCAACTAGAGTACGTAAACAACAGTTCTTTACATATGAGACTCATCTCACAATTGATATCAATAGATTCTGATGTTAGCATTTTGCTAAGCTATTAAATACATTAATGAACATAAATATGCATAGTTCACGCAAATATTGGATAATCAGTTTTTAATTAACCTACTTTATCCATACGTTTCAGTATTTAATTAAATATATTTACTCATACACTATCAAAAGTATGAGGTCAGTAAGATTTTGTAATGTTTTGCTTATTGACCCCAAACTTTGGGTAGCATACTTATTTTATAAGTATATATTGATTTCTGTCTACTTATTTGCTGTTTTAGATTGATTTATTACTGAACTCTCTGTGCAATGCATTCTGGGATTGTTTTCACTCTGAATCATTCATGAAAGGCTGCTGTAGAATTTGGCAAATGATGCATCTTAAAGGCAGAATATCTTTTGGAAAAGCATCTGTGATACCTTAAAAAGCTTCTTACTATGTTTTAGAAAAGAGTTCTGGAATAATAAGATCTTAAAATGTGACTCACCACAACTCCATTGTCTGTAACTGCTTCTCTGTAGGTGAAGTTGCACACGGCCCAGGCAAGATAGTACGTCGACATGCGGGGCGTCCTGGAGAAATGGTTGGTCACCCATCCGTCCTCGTCAGACGTTGAGGCCTCCACTGGCATGTTGGACAGCGACTGATACGAGCTCTCGTGTTTCAGACTCACTCTGAATGTGGCTTTATAGATGGGCTCGTCGAAACACGGAAAGGCCTTTCTAGCGTGAGTCGGTGAGAACTGCGTCACTGCAAGGAACCTGCAGAATAACACCAGGAATAAGAACATGAGAGAAAGGTGAGATGAAAAAAATCTCTGGAAAAATATATGCTATTTACATAGCCCAGGAGTCTACAGTGAAAAAAAATAATTTCATCTGAACTTCATTAAACTGGTTCTCACATGACTTTCCTGAATTCAAATTAGCTCTGACTGCCATCCCTGAACTCATCGCTGTGCATTTTTATCTCACTAATGAGATTCCTGATGTGAAGATGGACAAAACCAATACAGCTTTTTGAACCACGGCAACTAAATCACATCAAATGTCAACATATCATAAATCACACCAGAATTACTGCACAGAAATATTGATATATCTGTCACAGCTGTAAACATTAAACCCATCTGTGACAGTCAACAAATTGAGAGCGTGAACCAATTTAGATGACAAGGAAATAATAAAAAGCTGTCAAATTCATCTTACATGTAGTTGGATTGGTGAATTTTAAGTGAATCATTATTAATCTACATTTAGACACGTTTACCACATCGGAATCACATCTGAGTCTGAATATCAGAGTCTGGACCATAAACAGCCATGGAAATGTTTTAGTATATGTAAAGTTAGATAGCGGGAAAAGCAGTGAGCTGCATTCCAGAAAGCTGCATTAATGGATATCAAAGCCCGACTCAAACCTCACGATTGCTTTGGCCACCCACAGCATGACCAGCAGACGCGGCTGTACCTGAAAATGTGTGAAGGATGAAGGAAAAACTGTTAAATCTCCAAAAAGACCAGATGACCAGATGTCGGTTTGAAGTGAACTAACAACACGGTTCGTGTGCCCACATCTAACTACATAAACACAGGTATTTTCTCAATCCTGCGTTCACAAATACTGTATATACGAGCAGCCAGCAGGCGCTGATTACACTAAACTTAATGATCTTCACAGCCTGTGGAGCTCAGAGCTACGGCAGGACACTTTCTGAACATCAGCATGCTAGATTTATCTCAAAGCTGCTCTTCAATGGATCTTACAATGTCAACACGTCAATTTGTGCTGAATCAAAAATGGGTTTGATAGAGTAGTTACACTGACGTCTTAACATGCTGTTTTACAGCTGAAAGGAGGAAGAAGGTTCAGCAGTTATTGCAAACACAGAAAGGCAACTGGTGGATGGATAAGATTTATGAAGTGAGTCCATGAAAGTGATCCCTTCAGGGTAAAACGAGGTTTAAACATGTCTCAAATGTAGGAAAACCTGGGGCAAAGATTCAAACATAAGCCATTTTTCCCTCAGAGGACATAGAGTCAGAAGCCTCAAATCAAGAAATACTGTAGATATTTAGTGCTGTCTAACTGAAATCATTCTGAATATGAGGTTGTAAATGGCTGTAAGACACTGTAATCAATGCACATATAAACTTCTGATAATCAAAGGCTCATCTTGTCACGAGTTTGTTTGGTAATCAAACACATGACGATGAAGATGAAGATGAAGTTCCAACAGACTTTAATAATCCACAAGTCAGATTCCACGAAGAGAACCAGTTCGACACAACTCTACATGAACTTAACACCCAACACTGATCTCAAACTGAACAGAATTTAAATAGTGAAGATAACGAGACACACACACCTGAACATAATGATGAAATCAAATGAATAACCATGACAGTCCATGAGGGTTTGACACATCTTACAGAGCTGAATAATATGATACTGGGTGATCTGACGGTTTTCAAACATTGAAATGAATTGTCTTAGTTTAAACATTGGCACATTTGAACCAAACACCTTAATCTAATCTAATCTCACTTTTTATATATTGATGCATTATAGTAATAACTGCTTAAATAGTTAAGATAATGTTGTATAAGAGGGTTATTTTGATGTAAATCTAACTCTCTGTAGATTTATGAATGTTTAGCACTGTGCTGGAAAACTTTCCATGATCATGTGCGAGTCTCAGTGTCTGAAAGTAGATGAGTCACTGAGCACAGCGTCAAACACAGCTGTGATTTCAGTACCCAGAGGTTGACCAGCATTCATTCAGATCTGTGTGACCTCTGACTTCCCTAAACACTGAGGAACAGTGACTGTCGGAGACAGAGACGTAAAAATGACATGCAGACGGTAATGTTAGACTAGGAGTTATAGGTGAACAGTAACCTGGATTTAAATCTGTTAATATTATTAATGAAGAACTGGAGATTAGATCTTGTTTATTTTAACACATGCTGTAATGATATTTGGAAAACAGCAACATTTTTAGCCTTGGCAGTTGTGTTTGCAAAACGTATCACCTCCATGTTGTACTTGACCCTTTACTGACATCCTGACATCCTGACATCTGGACATCACGTGTCACTGTGACAATACATTGTTAGGAAACATTTGTGAGAACACCAATAAATTAAAGCCAACCTCACAAAACTTACTATGGCAACCAGAGTTTCATCAAAAATGCAATGGTTGCTACTGTTATTAGTCTCCATTTATATAAGAAAATCCCATATTCATTAATTATGGTTTTGAAGTAGCGAACATTACTATTGAAACTATTAGATTTTGATGTACTACTAGAAACACTAGTAGAAATACTAGTCAGAAGAATAAATTAAGACAATTACAAAAAAAGGCTTGTTGGTGTTATACTGAGATGCCAATAAACAACATATCAATGTCAGGCAGCATCAGCATAACATGATTTGCACACAATAATATATCACTGACCACTGAATCTCACAAGAATGAATATTCACTGTGATCCTTAAAGAAGTCCTGCTTATTCTCATTCTCCCCTCAACAAATTACCATTAAAACCATATTTTTTAGTATAATACCACAGTTAATACACTGTGGTAGGTAAAACTGTGGTAAATTGGTGACAGTAGTTATACACTGTTTGAATGAGATCCCATATTCATTATGGTTTTACAGTTTGGTTACCATGGTACATTTATGTGAGAGAATTAATTAGCCAAAAAAGTGCTTAAATGCGCATATAGACGTCAGGCAGCATCAACAGTTCCCATTGTAACTGTAACAGCAGAGCATTCTAACAACATCTGGAAGAGTTTGACTCGGACACTGAAGCGCTTTTACCTTCTTTCTCCATTCAGCACGTACGAGCTGCGGAAGAAGCCCAGGAGCTCGTGCTCAATGTGCGCGTGAAAAGTGATGTTGATCTTGTAAGTTCTGAGGGGCTTCATCTCTCTGTGCAGCGCGATCACATACACCTGCTTGGGCTGGTAGTGGAAGCGGCGCTGGATCCTCATGGCGCTCGCTTTCTTACTGTCCGAATACACCAGCACCTTCTCCACCAACAGCCGGTCCGTGTGCAGCACGATGAACTTCGTGGAGTGGACGCATTCAAACTCAATGTTCACCTCGCCGGAGAAGGTGAAGTTCTCCATGTACACGGACAGTCGGAGGTCGTAGTGTCGCGGGCGCAGGGTGGCCGGTAAGCGCAGATGTCTCCAGGGCTGCTGGCCGTCTTCTGAGTCTCTGTGGCTGATGTTCCCGTCCCGGGACTGTTTCCACTTACTGTTGCTGGAGCCGTTCGCTGCCAGAGCCCCGCTGCTCTCCGCGGCGCATCTCTCGAAGCTGACGCTGAGCGTGATTCTCTCGAAGCTGATGCGGAGCGTGATTGCGATGGCCGTGACTACGATGAGGGTGAGGATGGAGATGGCGAAGCCCAGCACAAGTCTCTCATTCACCGTGATGTGCTGCTCGGTCGTCCGGGGCCGGACAACCACGCTGTCGGCCCACTGATCGGACAGAGCCCGTCCGTTCCTCATGCTCGCGTCCTCGATCCCCATTATATGACGAATCTGATGTGTTTTATATTCATGATCAGCCTCCGTTCGTGCGGTGCAGCTTCAAACTGCAGAGGATGAGCCGGCGCACTGATTTAAAGGCGAAAAAATCGGCGAAGATCCCGCGAAACGCGCAAAGCTTCAAATAGAATGAAAGAACTGATGATCGATGACCTCGAGACTAGATTCGCGTGAATCCGAAGTTCTTTCGGTCAGATGCTGGAGCTCATCTAGTCCTGCCGCACATCCATTTCTGCTCTGATTTCAGTTTGATGTGGATGAAGGTCCAGCACCTGCTTCCTGATCAATCGCGAGAATGTTGTGAATCTCTCTGCGCTCTGTTCATTTCTGCCTCCATCCTCATCCCTGTTTCTCTCTCTTTCTCATGCGTTCTCTCTCTCTCTCAGCCTTTGGGCTGCGCTCTCTCTCTCTCTCTCTCTCTCTCTCTCTCTCACGCGTTCTCTCTCTCTCTCTCTCTCTCTCTCTCTCTCTCTCTCTCTCTAGTAGTAGTAGTAGTCTAGTAATTCCGTCTAAATCTTATGTTCAGTTAAATCACATATAGTTAAACAGTGAAATATTCAGACAGGCTGATGTGACTTTTCTCCTCTTTCACACACATCTAAACTGCTGAGTTGCATGAATATTCAATAGAATAATGGAACTAGATAATGGACAAATTAAATGGGGAAAAATTATACATGCATTTGAGACATGTACATGTTAAAATCTTACAGCAGTGCTGTGACAGTATTTTCAACACAATGATTATTACACATCCCACAAATACATAAGAACATGTCTGTTATGTACTTTCACATCAAAAGTACGAAAGATGGATGTGTAATGATTGTTGCAATAAAAGCGTCAGGTTATGGGACAGTCCAGAGAGAGACTATCTCCCTATGAGTACACACTCTTATGTGTAATCACAAAAATGAAGCTGTTTAGTTTTGTGCAGTAGTGTGTATTTCGGTGTATGTGTGCTTCAGTTTCAGTTTTATAAACCCAAATAATTAAGCATATATACACAATGTGAGCTGCAACTGTACAAAATTAAAGGCTGCTGTCCATGGTGCTGAATCAAGCAGTAGCTACTATTTCAGCACCACTAATGCAACCTAACTGAAAAAAAGTTTGCATTTCAAACAAGGTTCTCAAGAACACTCCCCCCATCAACCGTTGGTAGAAAACACAGATAGACCAGTCCAAGCTCACGCCAATGGTTGGTTGATTCTCAAACAATCCTTGAACCACAAAGCCATTTTTTTTTTCAGGAGGAATCAAACTAAAAATAGGTTACATATAGTAGTTTCTACATACTAATAGTTGAAGATTTATACAGTATTTTTAATATATTTAAAACGCCACATTTCAGCTTTAATGAGTTTGACCATTTTTACTGCTTAAATAACTACCCTGATTTTTTTTTTTAATCACAAGGCTTATACAGATCTTAAGCCTGAAAAGATTATATGTAGATTAATATCTTCCATTGTTCCATAAATTATTCATAAAATTGATTTAACGAAGTCCTGAGGATCTTTCAAACTTAAAGTGATTTCTGTGGAAGTAGCACCGATGCAAGATATATAAGATATATAAAACATAAAATAATGATATCATTTCATTAGTTCAGATTATCATTAACTTTATAATTTTTTTACTCTTTTATTTTAGCATTTGAGATTTTAGTTTAGCAGTTTTAAGATTATACAGAATATAATCTTAATTTAATAAACAGAGTAAAGTGAGGCAAAAATTTCTGTTTGTTATTTGTTTAATTAAACTTTTCACTAAAGTAAATATATAAAAATCACAAAAATCATACTTATTATTTTACTTGTCTGTGGCCATGCACAACTGTAACGCACAGAGCATCAGTCATTAGGCATTAATCACATTATAATACAGTTAACAAATAATAAACTTCAATTGCACAGTGTACTGGATGATACAGAGTCATTTTTAGAATTGTGTTGGTAATTTTAATTCACATTTCTTCTTTCTTGTTTGACCTGAATGAATTTTGACTTTTATTTACACTTTATCTTCTTTTCCAGGTATCAAGATGATATCTTTCACCACAGCAAATGCTTCTGCAGATGACAATGTGGCCTCATCATTTATAAGAGACCTTCATCCTGATGCTTCCAAGTTCTCCATCAGAAGTTCATTGCTGGTTTCAGGTGATTTTCAACAGTTGTTCGAGGTCCAGATATCTGAGCTGCCTCATGAATATCTTCTAATCTTGTATGTAATCCTGATAATGAAATACAGCAGTTGCTGAATTGATCTGTGCTTTAATGGTTTGGTTTAACCGACATTAAACTATAAATGATTGAATCTTGGCTTTTATTGTGTTATATTGAATGTGTGCCATTGATTGTTTGAGTTTCCATACAGAAAGCTTCAGACTACCAGAAATAAGATTTAGAAACCATCTCACCAGCATAATTCAAATAAACACATTTAATGCAATTTAAATCTATAAATTTCAATAATTGTAGATATGTAAATAAAATTATTGATGGGAAATATTTTCTGATGACTAAGAAAAAACTGAATTCAGAGGAGCAAGTATTGACCAAGTTTCCATGAGGACATTAACACTGGTCATGCTGCACTTTCTGATAGAGATCAACATGATCTATCAATGTCAGTTTGTTGTCTGTGGCTTGGTATTGTTTCAGTTGTTTCTGTGCACTTTTATAACATGGTAAAAAATAATTATGGGTACTCTTCTGCTTCCCAGGAGGTTTTGCTGGATTTCTGGGCAAGTGTGAGGATGAAGACTAATGAGGAGCCGGTGGGTCCTCTTTGATCCTCATCAGTTATGACATGGTGAGTGTCATCTATTATGTTGTATTGTGAATAATATGATTTTGTTCATATTCAAAAGCTTTCCACAAACCCACAAACACCTTCTATTACTTTAATCCCACTTTCACATGTCCCCTCCATATTTTCCACCACTCATTTGTCATTGTACATCTGTCATTGTTTCATAAAGGAAGACCAGCGGCAGCTTTTTGAATGAAGTGACTGCTCCAAACACCAAATAACATTCTCAATTTGCAGCCATTGGCATGGCTGGTTAAACAGCACAGCGAGAGGAGAGCTGTGAGAGTGTGAAGAGACCCTTGAAGCCAGGAGAGAGAAGGTGAGGTGGAAAGATGACAGGGATAAAGTGAAAAGGAGAAAGGAGGCTTCTAGTTCAACTGATTTTATTCACATTTGAAATTCTCTAAACTAGAACTGGCAGAAAATGCATTTAGATTCCCATCCGATCAAGATCCTCTATGCCCCTTTACCCCCAAATGAATTTAAAACCTATTCTTATGAAATAATGGGGCAGAGATGGAACGTCCTTAAATGATTGCGAGATCTTCGAGTCACATGAAAATGGAGGTGCATTTAAAGAGAAAAATAAGCAATTTCCATGTGGCATCTGAACACAAAAGCTTGTGTCATGGTGTTCAAATGTGCGTGAACCATATGCCTCCTGTTGAATGAAAACATATAACACAAGATCAGTCTGGATGGACTGTGAGGGGGGCTAATTGAATAAAAAAATGTCAGTGAAACGTCCTTGAGGGCAGCTGCGACTGCCAACATATAAAGGGCCATTTCAGAGGGGAGAAATGAAGAGAAGCACACTCACACAGACAGAAAAAGAGAAGGAAGGAGATTTGTTATTATATGAGCAGTGCAGAGACACATCGCCCCACGCAGTCCACAAGTAACATTAGCATAAGAATCACAATCAACAATGGACAGAGATATAAACAACACAACTGGAAGTGCAGTGTCCCTTATCCAAGCAATCTGGTGAAGTCTCTCTGAAACCTGTGAAGTTTTGCTGTTTTTCAGCGATCAAGCAGATGTCCTTGTCCAGTGGAACTTCTACAATCTTAAGCAGCTGTTCTGTTTCAGGCATTGACTGAGCCCACCTGCAGAGCCATTGGGAAATCCGCCTCACACACCTGCTTGACTTAAACTGACGACAAGCTGTAGCTGTTTAAAGGTGCAAGAGTAAAACTGTCGGTAAGTACACATTGCATATCATCCTTGCCACAAGGGGCACTGTAGTGGGCATTAGGGTAAACTGACTTTTTCTATGGTCAATTTTGTCTTTCAGGAAATTACTGTCTTGGTGTAGCAAGAGAATTTTGATGATCAAGTTAGGCAAGGTTAGTAAAACTCTTCACATATTATTAAGTACATAATGTGCCCTTCATGTTGGAAATATCGTAATTACAAGTTACAAACACATGAGTGAATGAGCAAAGTCTTATTTACGAGCGGAAAATTCTAAATGGAGTTTTGCCAATAAACAACATATCTGTTTATATGGAGAAATGTGATATTGGAAGGTGTGTGTCGTGTAGAAAAATTGTGGAAATATATATAGAAAACAAGTTTAAATTAGCTTTATGTACACTGTAAAAAATTAATGTGAAATCTACAGGAATTTACTGTGTTTGTGTACAGGAAATTACTGTATACTAGTTCACAGTAGAATACCGTAGTTTCAGTCAAAATTGCAGTAATGTAAGAAGTACTGTGAGTGTCACAGTAACCAGCAATGTCTTGTAGAAAATCACAGTAACTTCCAATGTATTCTAGAAAACACAATAACTAATTATGTACTCTAAAAAATCACAGTAATTACCAATGTATTGTAGAAAACACAACAAGCAATTATGTACTGTAGAAAATTAGAGTAACCAACAATGTGCTGTAAAAAAAATAATGGATATTATTTATATCCAGCTTAGTTTTCACAAGAGAGCGGGCGCGGGCGCTATTTGTAACTTGAATGTGTTTGGCTTCTGGTGTCTTTCGCTTCCAGTTATTTTACCTTTTACTAGCTGCCAGTTAATTACTGTAGTTCTTTTCTACAGTAAGTTACTTGTCACTTGCTGCCAGTTCATTACAGTGAATTTCACAGTCAGTTTCTTACAGTGTAACAAAAAAAAACTGATAGAAATAAATTAAGATGTAGTTAATAACAAATGCCCGACTCGGAGGTACACTTCCCGGGTCCACTTGAAGGTAGGATAAGAACTCTTGGGGTTTAAAGGCACAGTTATTTGAAGGTAACTCTATCGCCCCCTTGAGTACAGGGGATTGTTACCTTCGCAAACACATTGGCATACTTGCACGGAGTTTGTTTTTGGCCTTCTTTAACAAATACAATTAACAAATCTGTAATTGTGTATTTTGGACAGAACAAAATGCATCCTGAAACTCTTTGTAATGTAACTGTGGGTGTTTTGCTGGAGGGAAGCTGATTCTGTCCAGGGAGGTGGAGATTTTTCACATCAGTCTAGAAATCATCCGTCAGCAGTTTCAGTCACACACACACTTTTGACACTCATTCATAATTCATACGTCAGATGGATATGATATCATATAAGCAGTAAGTATGACACAGTAAGACAGCAGGGAATTGTTTTTTTCCCCCGCCACTATGATAAAACCTGACTGTGCGGCTGATGCAAATGCTTCTGTTCACCAGTAGATTGAGGTGCATCTGATTCAGAGACGTTTCCAGAGAGATGAATGTGCTGAAATATTCTTACATAATCACGGCGCCCAAAAGAACAAAATATTTTACTCTCACAATGTGAATAAATTTGGTTAAGTAGCTTTAAATTAAAAGCTTTTAGCAATTATAGAACTGTGGTGTGAAATATGCCTGAGGATGGAGACACTGTTTCTGGATCTGAATGTTAATGGCAGCTACCATTACCCAGAAGCCCTCGGGCCTCTTCCCAATGGTTATGAGGCACCAACGAACCTTGTCCAAACAAACGCATTGGCCGAGGATGGGCCCAGTCAATAAGTTTATCCGTTTGCTCAGAATTCATCGATCTGCAGTCTCTTATCAAATGAACTGCTCAAACGAGGGCTGAAAATGCCCAACTTACACCTTCTTACACGAGTCACTGTAGTGAGCAAAACACCAGTGACCCTGAGAGATACACAGACTAGTTTCAAGCAATATTATGGGGGAGCAAACAATGCAGAGTTTAATACAGAGTTTTAAAGCTTAAACAACATCTATTAGCTGTGAGTGATGGAACATTGCGAATGTAAATGAGTGAATGCAACATTTTATATTTTCACAGTTATGAGGTGATTTATTCTGAGCTCTACCGTTATTTATCAGAATGCCGAGACATTTAAATATTGAATCTCAGTTTGGTTTGAACTTTAAGTTGCATTATATAATAGGTTTATAAGAAAACTTTTGTAAAGTAAGTGCACTTACAGAAACAAAATACTGTGGTAGTACTCTGGTATCAGATAGTAATGTTTGATAGCCTATTTATATACCCTGGTAAATGTCACTGCCATTGTAAAAACCTCCAAACCATGGTGGTAACATGGTATAAGTAATGTATGGTAGCCTACATTACAAAAAAAATAAACAAATACAACAAAAATAAAAAAGAATATTACCCTGGTAAATGTTACTGCCATTGTAAAAACCTACAAACCTAGTTTGTAGAAGAACTTGAGCGACTCTCACAGGAGACTCATACAGTCACACTGTGCTGAAGATTCAGTAAACACTAGATACCTGATCCATGATCTCAGCTCATTATTCTAGAAGATGATGGAGGTTTCCATTATCATCACACTTGATCATAAATAACTGAACCCTATTTTAAATAAGAGGAAACAACGTATCAATGTGACATAAGAGGTAACAAACGCTTTGCGACATTAAACTCACGCTTGAGTCGCTCCTGAGACGATCAACTCTTCTCTTTACAGCTCAAACGCAGTTCCTCGTGACAGCCGATGATTTATTGTCCGTTCAGCAGCTTTTATCTCGTCATCTTGACAAACTCTGATGATTTCCCAGGATCAAACTACGCTTAGAAATAAAGCAGCCAGGCAGGTTGGAAATTAACAATCGTTTGGTCTCCAGGGGCTTTGAGTCCCGATGTGTATTTCAGACTGTTACTGTATTCAGACCGACATCCAGATGCGATTTGCACAGGTCTTGATGGGATGAGGATTTACATGGTCCCGCTGAGCGTCATATGAGGGAGATGATGAGAAAAGGGTCGTTCACGCTGTTAATAGAGGAGCTTTGGAAAGAGCACATTGTCCCTGGTGTTTATGGACCAGAATTCCACAATGTTCTTGTTTCCCTTGCAAAGTCATTTCAGCCCATTTCCATTAAATGAGCCATAAAACTTTATAGGTTATAATGTTCTTTACATTTAACAAGCAAACTGCGGTTTGAACCATAAACAGATACAACATCAAATGACGTGCTTGATAGTCCAACAACCTGTCTGTTTATGTGCAACATTCCCCATAAATTGAAAAGTTTCACCAAACTCCCAGAGAGTCGCCACAAACAGGGATGATCTGTAAAATGTTTAGGCGGAGTATTTTCTCGTCATTCTCTCCGCTGATTAATTACTGTGATTTTCTCCACTGGTTGTCAAGGCAACAGCAGTGTTCTATGCTCTCCGCGCTGTTTGGGCTGGTGACAGTATGTATATAAGCAGTTGCTATTAGGACTGGAGGATACACTGTAATTATAAGCCTTTGCTTGTTCCCTGTGGTTTACCAGGCTGCTGGGGAGGCACTGTCACTCAGATGGCTGCCCAGCCGCCCCCAAACACTATATATATATATATATATATATATATATATATATATATATAGATATAATAACTCAAATATTAGCTATTATCAAATTAAAAATAAATAATATTTCATTATATTTACCATGTTTACTTACTTCAAACCAATATTTAAACTAATTTTACAAGAATTAAAGTAAAACACAGGGTGTGCGCTCAGTATCAAAACAGTCATGCAAAAACAGCATTAACGTATTAGGACTGGAGGATACACTGTAATTATAAGCCTTTGCTTGTTCCCTGTGGTTTACCAGGCTGCTGGGGAGGCACTGTCACTCAGATGGCTGCCCAGCCGCCCCCAAACACTGATACAGAGGCCCGTCTGTTCCTGAGAGTTTGCGTGGATATAGGAAACATTTTTGAAGTCATGGTGAATTTAGAATTTTGTTAACAATCGGAGGTTATTACAGATAGATACATACATAGAAAGATATCAATGGCCTGTATGTGAATCACAAAATGATAGTCTTGGAATCTCGTTTGCCGGACTTTAACTGCATCATGTTGAAATCTTAGGCCGCTTTAAATGAGCCAGAAGGTAAAAGGAGTGAAAAAGTAACCCAGTTCTCTTTTTGTTCACTCTGTGTCTGTCTAAACTAGACTAAATTAAATTCTAGTTTTGTAATATCTAGTTTTGTAATATTAGCTCTAT
>NW_015554106.1:592064-598915 GCF_001515605.1 Sinocyclocheilus anshuiensis | reverse complement strand
TGTGTGTTTGAGAAAAAGGTTTATGATAGGAAAAAAAACAAAAAACAGTGTGACTCAATCCTTTTGTATCCTGCCATCATCATGTGTTACCATCTATAAATCATTTCCTATACTCTTATCAAGGATGATATTTAATACAGGAAGTCGAGAGCAGAAAACCATATCAGAGAATCCAAGGAGCCAGATGGATATTGAATAAATACATGTAACTAAAGTGTGATATTGAGCAACATGTGCATGAATCATGTTTTCCTCTTTTAGTATTGCTGATATTACTTCACAGAAAAAGTTTTTTTTTTTTCTTCATTCTTCTTTCAAGGTCTCTCTCTCGCAGTGCAGCATTATCATGAAAACTGTATGAAATGTGTTGATTTGAAACTAAAGAGCTCTTTCCTTATTTCATGGCTCGGGGATGCACTGCAGTCTTTTGAACACACAGGACTGTTATTGTGTTTTATGGCTTATTATTATACATCTTAAACATTGTCACAGTTATTAATGGTTAATTTACAGAGACTTATGAGACCAAAACCCATCTGTTCAGAAACACAAGCGTTGTTTTAGCCTCAGATCATAATACCTTCAACACATCTTTCTTCAGTTTCAGATTATATCATTTAACAGGCAGATCCAGCACAGAAAACTGCTAAATATATTAATGTAACACAACTGTTGATTAAAATGAGGGATGTCCTCCACAAAAGAAAACAGGCCTTTCAGAGACATGACATGCATATGTAAAGAAATGAGAAATGTTACATTATGCATGAATTTTTCCATAAATTTCAAAAACAGTTCAACATAACAAGCAAATTCTCTCTCCGCCGCTGACAATAAGCTGCCCATAGAGCCACATACACTGCATGCCATCTTAATGTGCCACATCAAGTCAGAGCACAAAACCTTCCACACTGGTCCTACGCAAATGTGTTTCTTTCAAATTCCCCCGCTCACTCCTGAGCTTCATTATTCTCCAAACATCATGAAAATACAGTGAGACACTATCAACAGATTCAGGCCTCCTCTGGCTTCCTTCCACCATGTCTACATGAAATCTTATGCCATTATATCCTTCCAAGATTGACTTACAAACACCAGTGTGAGGCCCAAGACACCCACAAGCCCATTTCCACGGTGTTTGGTGGAAGAGGTTTATAACATGGTGGAAATATTCTAGATGTGCTCTTTTGCTTTTTGAGCAGTATGATTAAATAATGATAGAGAAGAAACCTCTGAGTCCAGATGGAAAGATATGTTTATTTTTAGTACACTGAGCTGAAAGATGCTTCCTGTTTATGTTTCATCTGCTGAAAATAAAGTAAAGAAACATTTAACAACTGCAGATATTCATATTTCTATATACTGACAAACTGATGCAGATTTTTCAGAAACATGTCAACACAATAACCCCAACCCTAACCTAACAGTCTAATACTTTAATGAAAGTTAGTTGATGTGTAGTTAGTTGCATGTAGTAGAATGTCTAAAGTGGACTGTCGAAAGAAAAAAAGAAAGAAAGTGTAACCCAATAGGAGCTGCTTTATTTAATATGATATAATTATTGCAAATAACGTACAAAAAAATGGATTTTAAATCATTTAATTTACCTTTTTTTTTTATTGCTAAAGCTTAAATGCAGATACTCTCGAGAATCAGTACTCAATACTTGAATTACTACTCAGTAACACTTATTCAAACAAATTTTCAAAATATTTACTCAAAATTCACTAAAAAATATGTTTGAACCGAACATCAACACAATGCATTGAAAATGTACATAACTGTAACTGCTAACTGCAAAATTATGTGCAAAAGCAGATAATCTGAAAAAAAGTGACAAACTGGTTGATTAATTGACCTGCTAATATAAATGTATCATATTTTTATACAATTTTTAATATTCATTTCATCAACAGAGTTTGGGATTTAATTAAAGCCACATCAATCATTATTTTCTTTCAAAACTATGAAGGTTAGATGTAATATCATGAATTATGCATTTTGACTTTATCTGATTTGGCATGAAGCACAAAGGCATCCAGAAGCTTTTTGCAATAATCAAGGCAGATTTCTGATTCTCAGACGGGCATATGGAAAAATATGCTGAGCATTTTAAATTCTGACAGTCTGGTCAGGAAGAGACGAGACCAGACACATTGTGAGCAGCTGAAACATGGGAAACTGAAGTGCCTGGGGCTTCTATCAGCGGCCAGGATTGTGATGAGTTATTGAGTTTGGGGAGGAGATTTGAGTTTGTGCTGAGGTAAGCTCGGACAGAGGGATACAAATAAAAAACTATGGAAGCAATCCAGTTCTCGATAACCTACCTCCACCAAGACCCCTTCAGATGGCTTACATTGTTAACAAGCCACCAACATCCAACAGAAAAACAGACTGAATCAAAGGAACCAGTTCACCAATGTACAGACAACAATGCTAAACGTCTGAGGATGGAACTTCAGTTTGTGATTGACTGATCTAACATCTTCTCTTTATCATCAGATCTTCAAAGAATGTCGCTTATTAATAAAAATGCAAATGAAAAGGAAACTTTTTCATTTTGTTCAGGTTGTGAAATACCTGAAAGCTCATTTGAAGTTTCTTTTGCAAATTTAAGAAGCCTATAATCAGCCTCTTAATGTATTTGTTTAGCCTCAGTCAACAACAAGAGGTTGTAAATGTGCTGAAAACATCTGAACTTAAATTTGCTCATGCCTCATTTTCTCCCTTTGGGTTTGATGCAGGAAACTCAAGGTCAACAGTCAAAATGAAGGTAGCAAAACAATGTGGATGCAGTGCCTGAGCAAACCTGTTATCATCTGTGTGACGCAAACTAAACCCTTTCGTGATATTTGTCCCCATTGACCTCGGACACCAAAACACAGAAGCCACTGCAGTTCATCTCAGAGAAAATAGGTTACTTGCACCTTTGTCACGTTTAACTTCTCCGAGCTTATTTTTCATGCGCCTGTTGCCTCCATCCATTCCTCCTCTTTCTTCCGTGCTGTTTGTTTTATTGGGAGCTGGATCTCATTAAATCTCTTGAACTCAATTTATATGTGTGTTTTCAAATTGAATCTGCATCTCTCCAGGCACTGTGTGGGACTCGCTAGCATAAACCTCCTCATTTGCTCTTTAGACACTTTAAATCCTCCCCTGCCGACTGGAGGATTTCTCAGACAGATTATCATTTTAATAGTCAAATCGATCCGTCGACGTCACGCCGTTGATTGCTTTACATTTCCAAGTATATGAAACTATTTCTATGTGTATTTCAGTCACTCTGAATTTGCCTCCGAGAGCAGCAAAGCTCAGAGGTCCAAAAGAAACAGATAATAGATAAACCCTCCAGCTCTCAGTGAACACAGCTACTAATCTCCACATTTGTATGTATGTGCTCTTCTCTATCACAGCAGCTCCTTTGAGGATGGAGATCTGGAGTGTCTCAGTGTCTCGCCCTTGAGTCGGAGCAGAGGTAGAGGAGCAAGTGACACAACATTTAGCTTCGTCCTGATAAGAGAGATCAGCATCTCTTCAAGTGTGAAGCCACATTTGGGATTACAAACCCAAGAGGAGGGACTAGTCATATTATCTACGACCGTGATTTTATATCGACACACCACCTTCATTAACTTGATAAGAGCACATCAACTAAGAAAAAAAAACACCAATCAGTTCAGAGTGACCGACAAAAACAAATCTAATATAGTGTGTTTTAACAAATTCAGGGAAGAGGGACAGTATTACAATCTCAGCTATGACACTATCCTCAACACGGCCCCCCCGATCAAGGACAACTCTGCCTGCAGAGAGGAATTTAAAACTTCAGCTTGTCATTTTTACACTTAGGGTAAATATTAAAAGTCCAAAGTAAAGTAAAGTCCACTTTACGTTTAAGCTCTAGTGGGTTTTTTTTTTCCCTACTTCAGCTTTAATATGACTGAATTGACAGCCCAGGTGCTTCTTGTGCAAGATTTCTCAACATTACTTCATTGGTTTTGCACCAGGACTTCAACCTAATGGTGCGATTTGTAATTATTGAAGGAGCCCCACATGGGTTATTTATTGCTTGTCTCAAAATCAGTGTCACACCACTGTGATTCATGAATTAATTCATTCATTCATTCGTTTTGACCCCAAACTTTTGAATGGTGTTGTACACAAATTTCAGTTTTTCTTCCTTGTTGGTCTTTATTGTGATATTAGTCAGGTAAAATAGTTCAAAATGTCATGTAAAAACAAAACAAATTGTGATTGACTGCTTTACGTGTCAATCAAATCATCTCTTCTAGTCTAAGCGGGTTATTGATTTATATAAGCTGCCATCACATACTTTATGCTGATAGTCAAAGGTGCTTGTAAACTTGAAGCACAAGATGAAATCAAAGAAATGATTTCATGCCTTGCTGCTTCTACAATGTGAAGTTATTTCAGCTTAGTAAAACACAGTTTTGTGAGAATGTGTGTGTGTAAGCTGAATGTAGTACTGGATTTACAGACTATGTTTAATTACAGTCATAACTGAGCCTGTAATTTCAGTGGTTCACAAACAAACCCACTGCAAAGACACCTGGGAATTAAATGCTCATTGGTCAGTAATATTTCAGTTTTCTCAAGCAATCGCGGTGGGTTTCAGACGTGAGGTTGTACCGTGTCTTTCACCCTCCTCTCCAGTGTTGACATACTTTGATGAAACTCGTCCCATCTCTCGTTTTCCCTGCAGCGATAGATTAAATGTCACAGGGCTTCTTGTAGGACAAAATTCTGGTGTTTCTCACCTCTGCTGAGTGAATCAGCACCTCTTCACCTTCTCATGAGCATTCCTGATATATTTCGAATCCAGCTACGAGTGATAGAATAACAATGAAGTTTGCTCCAGCGAGGACGCCTTTGTGTCCTTGACTCATGTCTGATCACAGACGGTCACACACAAAGTACAAATCCCTGACTGGCAGCCAGTGGACGTTTGATGAAACACACAGATGAGAGGCAAAGTTAAATATATGCAAGCAGTTGAAAGTAAAATCAAGGTGCTCAGTGAAGCAGAAGCTTAAAAGTACAAAAAGACAAAAAAACAAAAGATGAAAGTTTGTCATCATTAACTCATGATAATGCACAATAAATGAATACAATTATTCAAAATGTCTTTTGTGTCCTGCAGAAGAAAGAAAGACACACAGGTTTGGAACGGCATGAGAGTGAGTAAATTATGACTGAATTTTCATTTTTAGGCACACTGTCCCTTTAAATTATCTTGTATTACTTCTATATTTATATGAAAAAAATAGCAAATGAATATCATATTTCAATGTAAGAAATGTGTTATAATAATTTTGAAACACTGGCCCTTTAGGGAAGAAAAAAAAAACAGTCCATGCAAGTAATTTCAAAATGTATGTGTGAATTTTGTGAACATAAATCCACTCTCCATCAAATAAAAAAAATGAGCAAAGCAGCCTATATTCACTGTAAAGGTAGTTGGATATTCTGAACTTTGAGTCATTGTTTTAAATTATCACCAAGAAACATATTGTGCTGAGTAACAATACATCATTTTGTTGCCAAGAGCAGTGTTTCTGTTTCTAATTACTCATATTACTGACCTTTTTTTTTTTCATTTTCTTGCAATTTACTCACCTTCAGGCCATCCAAGTGTCACACCCTCATGGACTCTGTTTGTGTTTTTCTCGCTCCTTTTTAGTTGTCATGGCTATTCATTTGATTTCATCATTATGTTCAGGGGTGTGTGTCTCGTTATCTTCACTATTTAAGTTCTGTTCAGTTTGAGCTCAGTGTTGGGTGTTAAGTCCATATAGAGTTGTGTTGGACTGCTTTTCTTTGTGTATTCTGCCTTGTGGATTATTAAAGTCTGTTGGAACTTCATCTACATCGTCGTGCATTTGATTACAAAACACACTCGTGACACCGAGATGTGATAAGTTTGTTTCTTCATCACTACAGATTTGGAGAAGAAACAACTGGCTACATAACTGGCTCATCAATGGATCAGTGAATGGGTGCCATCAGAATGAGAGTCCAAACAGCTGAAAAACATCCAGTCCATCAGTTAAAGGCTTGTGAAGTGGAAAGCTGTGTGTGTTTTAATAAATCCATCATTAAGAGCTTCTTAACTTCAAACCATTACTGGCCTTAACCGATGCTGTTCTCTGTCACAAACATATGCAGGTCAGCACCTGTGAGTTATTGGTCTTATAATAGGCTTCACTTGTTGTTTTGCACCACGTTGTGTTATCTGCTCTTATAACAAGGGTCATGTACCAGCATCAGAGGAAACGCCTCAGAAAGCGCGCAGGTCTTGCCTGACGTCTCCTCACAGAGACCTGAAATCCACTGACGGACGTCACATTTATGTGGAATCCCCACAGGCCTGATGTCTGCAGCATCTGTAAACATCCATGCACCTGTGGTCTGTGACAAAAAGGGGTTTTATTGCTTGACACTCATGAATTATTTAGGAAAGTCTGCTGTAAAGATCTCACCCTTCAGCAGGCGGCTGCCTACTTCAGACGTCCCTCTGAAAATACACCTTCTCATTAGGTGGATGTGCCAACTGTGCACTGTGGAGATGTGAAATGGGAAATCCTGATCAGAATATCCTCAGGACAGTTGCTCATGCATTTTTGAATCTGGACAGATCTAATGGCCAGACACTTTCTAATATTTCTCATATGAAATACAGCATTTCCTGCCTGCCATTTTTATACAGACAAAAAGAAAACTATTTTTTATGTCTTTCCATCCTGTTAAACATAATTAAAGTGGTCATATGATGTTGCTAAAAAGAACATTATTTTGTGTATTTGGTGTAATGAAATGTGTTTATGTGGTTT
>NW_015554106.1:574226-590961 GCF_001515605.1 Sinocyclocheilus anshuiensis | reverse complement strand
TTCTAGTCGTGTCCATTTTTGGAAGGCCAAACAAAGTAGTTTCGCTTTCACAACGAAACACAGCGTCACACACAGTGGCCTAGAGTAACGGCCGGAGGGCTAGAGTGAGCAGAGGCGGGGGACTTGAGAATGGCGTGGCCAGCGGATTCGACGAAAGAGCGTCCGGAGATCTTCTTTATGCACCAAGAGCTTGTAACACTCCAAAGAGAAAGGAAAAATTGAAATCACATCACATGACCCCTTTAAAAAGCCATATTTTGAGGTACATATTTGTATTCACCAAATACAGCATTCCCCTCTGCTGCAGCTCTTAAATATCATTTAAATATTTAAATTTGAACAATTAAAAATGTGAATTTGGCTTGTTAGATTTACTTGACTCTATTCACTTTTTATGTACCTTAATTAAAAGATATAGCAGAATTTAAAATCCAAAGCTTTTTTCTCATGAATTACTGCTTGTCTGTGTCTAGTCAGGTGAAAGTTACAAATGACCGAGCCATTACACCTGCACATAATCAGTGCCAAACATATCTGAATCAGCTGGATAAACACAGCATTCGGTTTAAACTTCTGACTTGAGATATCTAAAGTTAACTGCTTGTGAAAAACGTTTCATCACTGCACACGGAGCGTTTGGTTGTTGTCAGGATTATAGTGAACGTGACTGTGCATATAATGCATTTTTTTCAGTGGCATTAAACTTGCATAGTGAGGCACAAAAATCTCCTATTGATTAAAGTTTTCTCTGACAGCGTCCCATAAGTCCTGTGTGCAGAGACGGGACACACTGTTCTGGTCACAAAGGCCTTTTCTCTCAATCACAGAGCAGGCACTCATGCAAACAGGACTTTTCACTTTGCTAAGTCAAGCAGCAAATGTTCAGCTTTGATACATTTTCCATTTTCCACTTCCTATCTTCTATTTATGGCATGCATAAATCATAAGTGAGCCGTGTTATTTTCCAAAGATGTCAGATATGAAATAGCACACGCACGCAGGGAATTCAGACGCACTAAAGTACAGTAATGATAAATGCTTTTACATACTGCAGCAGCAGGGCGGCCGCTAGTTACAAGATTTCACAGCTTATAATGGCTTTACATTTAACTGCTCATAAATGTTTCAAATTTCCCTTCACATGTCAAACGTCTGCTGCAGGTCATAAATGATATTATACTATGAGTGTGATATCAGACTTAAAGGAACAATTCACCCAAAAATGTAAAGTTCCTCACACTTAGTTATGACTATAGAAAACTTGGAATCCAGCACACAAGACTTTTAATGTGTTTTTTGTGCTTTGTAGAGATTCACAGCCCCAGTCACCATCTACTGTCTTTGTATGGAAATGTTTAGCTTGGGTATTCTGCTAATCATCTCCTTTTGGGGTTTCCCAGAAGAAAAAGACAGTGAAATACAGTGAATAAATGATGAGTGATTAATAATTTTAGGTGAACTTTAGATACCTCAAGACGTGATAAACAGCACAATTACATATAAGGAGTGTTGATCTGTTTAAGTAGGTTCCCTCAAGATAACTGTGTAATTCATTCTTGGGTCTGGATTGAGTTAACCTGCATTACTACAGACAGCCAGACTAACACAAACACAAGCTCGTTCGTGGCCTGTAGAAGCTCAAGATATGTGAGAGCAGGAAATGCAGGCAGTGAAATGTGGCTGAACTGCAGTAATAAGAACACAGACGTCCCTCAGAGGACTCTGAGGTCTGAGACGTCTGCCACCAGATGCTGAAGTGTGCTGCACAAATGAGACCTTACATATGCATACTGAGTTTTTTATATGCCTGTCAGGGTATATGAACCAGATCCTAAAGTGGTTTTCGTTGCTCTTTGGGCCCTTGATTTCCGAGAGCCCATCACTAGTTTTGATAACAGGATTTCTCAGGAAAAAAGTATCCATAAATTGATTCCCCAGTATATTTTCTTGGAAGTAGAGTTCACAGTTAAATGCTACATTTTAGGCTATGTTATTTTCTTAGCCCTAAACAGTTAGTAAATAATGGACTACTATTAGCATCAACCTGAAGCCAGCCATACTCAATCACAAAACACCAAAATCAAAAGAAGCCAAAATCATTGTGCAGCAACCTGGCATTTTCTCAATCTAGTAATAGCTTAGAAATCAACATATTTTACCTTATATCCACACTGTTGTTCAGAAAAACCTCCAAGGTGTTTCTTTTGAACAGTTTAATTAAATAGTTTCAGAGCACACAGAGACAATCATTTACTTTACACCAGCAGAACTGGTTCATGCTTGATTTCCCTCCTTACTGACATTCAAACAGCCAGTGACATTTAACATTTGAGACAATTGGAGATAGAATTAATACACATTCACAGAATCATTAAAGCACTCGGTTCAGTGAAATACTGTCACACCTGTTACAGCAGCAGAGACGGAGTGAGGAAATAAATCTTACAGTATGTCATTTTCTGCTAACATTGCAGCAGTCTGTGCAAGCGTTGCTGTCGGCGGTGGTCAAGCTGTTCTGTTAGCATGAGATAATGGAAATAATCCGCTGAAAACTATGTATTTAATTAGAAACACAAAGGGCACATTGTCAGCGCGGTGTGGATGAGTCAGTTATTTAATCCTAATTGGTGTGTCATTCTTTATGTATAATTTGGCCAACAGCTAATATATAAAAATGAGTTGCAGCAAAGAGTTTATGAAATATAAAGCTTTTCATGCTGTTCTGTGTCCCAGCCAAAGTCTGACTCTACAAAAAGTGCTTTCAATTCTGTAGAGGAGACAATACAGCTGCAGAACCATCACAATGATTTTCACTTCAAACTGACACGAGATCTGTTGCTTTGCCTGTTTGGTGAACAACAGGTTACCAGCCGCTTATGATAATAATTTCACGTCTGAAGTGCTTCCTTCATAAAATATAGATCTAATTTAGATTGCAGAAAAGACTCATGTGAAAGTATTAATTGGGGGGGGGTTTTTGCAAAGAACCCTTCAGTTCTTTGAAAGAGTTTTTTTTTTCTTAGTGTGAACATCTAAATAACTTTTTCCCACTATAAAGAACCTTTTGACCAATGGAAAGGTTCCATGCATGTTAAAGGCTCTTCATGGAACCAAAGACACCCATCAAGAACCTTTATTTTTAGGAGTGAGTAATCCTGTTGTGATCCTTCTTGTTAGCTTCTGTTAACCTCTTTATGAATTATTAATTATCATGGATGTTTTTGCTTTCCAGACAGTATCACAGGTCATAAGATCATAGATGTTCATGTATTAGATCTCCCATCGATAATAATTTATATAATTGTCATGCATGCTCCTCTATATATCAACGTAAGACCGACGGCGTCTCGCTTCCAATTAGACTAATAATGTGTCCGAAAGCAGCAGTCAATGAGAATCTCACCTCATCTCCTCCATATATGTTCAGTCATCATTAACACGCCATTATGTTTTCTGACCACAAATGGAGGCACCCCTGCGTCTTATTAATATTGTTTTTGCTTCACTGTCTTCAGAGACGCATCAGTAATGTTTCATTACCTTTTCAATGAATTGTGAGGCTTTTGTTGTTTCATCTGATCGGCTCGGTACTGTAATAAAAGCACAACATGCGATAATGAGCCATGTATCACATTTAAAGGACATTCATTCAAAGGATATTAAATGGAACCAAACAGAGATAAGGTACTTAGGAGTGATAATTCCAAATAATGTAGAAAATTTATATAAGTGTAATTATGATACTTTAGAAACTACTATAAGAAACAATTTTAAAAGGTGAAAAATATTATCATTATCTTTGTTTGAAAAAATAAGTACTATTAAAATGAGTATACTCCCGAGATTTTTATTTCTGTTTCAAAATAAAACAGTTTATATACACCTTAGTAATTTCACAAAGTGGCATAGTATTTTTAGAAAAAAATTTCTAAATTTTGATGGAATGAGGGGAAACCAAGAGTAAAACTGAAGGTTTTACAAAATAGTAAAGAAGGGGGGTTTATCATTGCCAAATTTGGAGCATTATTATTACGCAGCCCAGATTAAGCCAATCTTGAGCTGGATGCAAGTGGATAACAGATCAAAATGGAAATGTATGGAAACTGGGTCACTTGAGGAAATTAGTACATTAATATGTTGTGGAAGAAAGAAAAGGGTGAATACTAGTTATTATTGTATAGGTTAAACTTTTAAATGTTGGAGAAGAATTTGCAAAGTAATGAATATTAGTGATCACGAGATGGTTTGTTTAAGAGAAATAGCAAGAGATACAGATTTTAAACCAAATACTTTTGATGATGGATTTAAGGTTTGGGCTAGCAAAGGACTTAAAAGATTTGATCAAATTTATGGAGACATTTGAGAGTATAAGGGAAGAAATCATATTGTCTAGGACATTATTTTACAAATATCTTCAAATAAGAAGTTATTTAAAGGATGAGATTCAAATTAAAAATTTAGATGATATTCACCCTCTGTTGTGTTTTATGATAAAAGTTAGTAAAATGAACAGAGTAGATAACTTGATAGGTCAAATAAATAATATACTCAAAGAAATTAAGGATACGGGTTTATATAATATTAAAACAAAATGGGAAATTGAATTAGATAATAAAATAACAGAAGGAGATTGGAAACAAAGTTTAAAAGAAAATGTAAGAACTACGCAATCTCCATATTGGCAAGAGTATGCTTGGAAAATCAATATGTGATATTTTATAACACCAGAAATATCTTCCAAATACAATCATTTATTTTCAGCATGTTGGAAAAGCTGCGGTGAACTTAAAGCGCATTATACTCATATATTGTATAATTGCAAAATAATAAAAAAAAATTTGGACAGAAGTAATTCAGGTAATTGAAGAAATTTGTAAGAAATCAAATATAATAAAGGTACAAAATATAGTTTTGGGTATAGGACCTACGCTACTTAGTAAAGATGAGTTATATTTATTTAGAATACTGAGAATTACAGCTTTTAAAACAATAAGAACATTTTGGAGAAGGCAAGAATCCCCAGTTTTAAATGATTGGTTAGATTTACTCTCTAAAGTACACTCTATGGAGAGGATAACATGAAATTAAGAGTAAAAGTATACATTTTGAAAACACATATGGGCACCTTTAAAATCAAAGTATACATTATAAAATAAAGAAATACATATACTAATTACCTCTATATAATTCTACCTCCCTTTTAATTTATTCATTAATTATGTTTATTTATTTCATTATTATTATAATTAATTAGTCTTAAATAATATTATTTGAATTACTTAGGAAGTAGGTATAAGAGTTTGATATGAATATGTGGATGTTTTTTTTCTCTCTACTTTTTTATATGAAAAAGTGTTTATGTATGTATTGGTTATTGTTCTAATTTTTTTTTTCTTTATGTATTGGTGATGGGTATTATCACAAAAGAAAAAAAGTGAGGGAAGAGAAAGTAGAAGGAAAAAAGAGATATAATAATTGGTAAAAAAAATATGATGTCTTAAAAAGAAAAGGTTCATTTGTATAACTGTATTAAATGTGCTTGAACTGAAAGACATAATAAAGTATAAAAAAATAAATAAAGGACATTCATGGGGAATATTCTACCTCTTATTCATGGTATTTATAGAACAGATGGAACAGTTTTAAAACAACATGAGTTGACTGGTATGAATAACTGCCTTATTCATTTGAATTAACAATTAATAAACTTAGCTAGCAAAGGTTTAATATCTGTATGCCGAGTCTCACTGAGGGATTCAGACTGAGTTCACCTGACTTGAATGTCAAGTTGTTTCACTCTGATTGGAAGCTCATCTTATCTCCCACCACACGAGTCCAGCACCTGAGAGGCATGTCAATAGTGAACCGCAACCATCTAGCTCCTGTACGCAACAAACACACAAATGTACAGTCAGGTCCGGGGTTTCAATTTCAGCAATCAGCTCTGCAAAAGTGAATGACCAGTGTGTTTTCAGTGGCTGGTTCAAAATTCACATTGTTGTTACACAGAACAGGTAATTAAATTATATAAAGCCAGATTATGTTCAGTGTTTCACATCTGTGTTTGTTAGCTAAAGGCGTGTGGTGAGAAATGGAGGTCTGGCTTATAGCGAGTGTTGTGTTTTTTCAGCTATAGTTGCCAGTTATGTACTTTGTGCTCTTGTAAGTCGCTACGATAAGAATAGCATCTGCTACAAACACGACAGTGAATGCAAGAGAAATGGGAAGTCGCTTTATAATAATAAAATATCAAAAGAGTCACAGGCTGACAGTTAGCGGCGCTTGTAGCAGTAAAGTCATTTGAAGCTTTTCAGTCTTTTGTCTCTGTGAACCATGAACAAACCGTCCCCCGCACATGGACGTCTCTCTGGGCTTTCTGAATATTACAGGTGTGTGTTCTCGTGTCCAGCTCTTCTTTCTGATTGCTGCGCAGTCGACTGCCAGATGTCCACCAGCCAATGTTCCCTGCCAAAACAAATTGACTAGATATCCTGCCATTCGTATGCATTTGATCTGTACCAGACCGTAGTGGTATCTGATCTGGCATTTCACCATCACTGTTCTTCATTTGGAACAAAATAATATATTAAAACTTTTCAGCCTTTCCATTTATCACGCATAGAATACTATCCTTTAAAATACAGCGGCCATCTGTTTTGTTGAGTTTTAGTGAACTAAACTATTCCACCATAATCTTCTCTATATAAAAGTTTGACTGAGCAATAGTTATTTATTTATTGACATGACTCTCTTGAATGCTTGATTTACTAAACTGTTGTCACTGGTGGCCAGTCTCTTTCATGTGTCTTGTAGCACTTCACACTCTTTCATACATAATTAGATAGCAATCAAATTTGAACTCAAATCAACATATAAAATTTAATCGTTTACATATTTTAATGTTAACGCAGAATAAACAGAGCGATATAAGAAGGCTGGCATGCTATTTTGAATCGTTCAGGTGTGGCCAAACACAGTCTGTTGGGCACAAACCCAAATTCTTAAGCCAAAGAAACTCTTAGTCTCATTTAAAGGGGTCATATGATGCTATTTTAAAGATAATTATTTTGTGTATTTGGTGTAACAGAATATGTTGACATGCTTTAATGTTCAAAAAACATTATTTTTCAAATACTGTACATTATTGTAGGTCCTCTATGCCCCGCCTCTCTCAAACACGTCGTTTTCAACAAAGCCCCCTCCTTTAACAAGCGCAGTCTGCTCTGATTGGCCAGCTGACCCAGTGCATTGTGATTGGCCGAACACCACAAGCACGCGTCGGAAATGTAACGCCCCTTACCATAATCGCGAGCTTCAGCTTTCAAAGTAAATATCAAGACAGTTAATAATGTCGTTAGTTTTACCATCAGTTCAAGCCCGAAAGGGCAACAGAGTCGCGTGACAGACACAGTGATGATGCAGTACACAAGCCGCGGTTAAGACAGCTGACGTGCTATGATTTCTGACAGGCAGTTCACTCTCCTGTGATGTGACCCCGTTTCCCTCACACACACACACACACCACTCGTTACTCTGCGCTGCGCAAAACTCCGCATTTGAACAGTCAATAGCAAATACTTAAACTAATAACAAAACATACTTACAGTCGCTGATTCAGAAGCGCCAGATTGTCATAGCAAAGTCGGAATTTACCCTTTTTTTTTTTTAGAAATAGCCTTTGTGCACAGCCAGCCTTGTACCATGTACTCGTCCATAAAATGCGTTGCACAAATTCGAACATCCGGGTTGTGCTGTTCTGTTGTAAATAAATCTTAACCAATGATTCCTAATTGCATCTACTTCCAGAAGGCCAAATAAAGTGCTTTTGCTTTCGCACTGAAACACACACCGTCTCCCTGACATGGCTGTGGCAACACGACTGCTGTTCCTGAAACCACGCCTTCTTTCTTTGCGAGCACATTTGGGCGGCATTATGCTAATATTACCACATAGTGACGTAGATATGTGGGGGCGTGTTAGAACGAGCTGTTTTAGGTAGGAGTGGCTGACTCTTAACTTTTATAAAGAATATCTCATTGGATTTGAGACTTTAGTCTTTGCAACTTTACAGATCTTCTTTATGCACCAAGAGCTTGTAACACTCCAAAGAGAAAGGAAAACTTGAAATCGCATCATATGACCACTTTAAAACTTGATGTAATGGTTAACACACCTTGAAAGTGTTTATTTATTTTTATTTATTTAAAAAAAAAAATCAGCGAGTCCGTTAACTGTCAAAATTCGGGGCTTTATATGAATCAGCGTAACAGTTACAATTTTAAATGTTAATATGAAATGTTTTTAATTAAATATTGTACATGTTATTAAACAGAAAATATTTACATTTTGCATTTTTAAATTGACATTTTATTCATCAACAGATCAGTAAAGCATTCACCTGAGGACTGCCTGATGTAACTCTACAGCATTTATTTCTGCAGGCCACATACATATTTTTCCACCTTTGATTTTTCTTCACGTTCAGTACCTTATAATACCCTCTTTTTTTGTTCCCTGCAGACATTCATTGGAATAAAACAAGTCGTCCAGTTTATGTGTAGAAACAAGAATATTTCACGATGACTCCTAACAAGTGAATGTCGGATGCCTCAGGCTTTAATGTAGTTTTACTTCTTTGACTTCTTTGGATAAAGAAGAAAATGTACTGCCTCCAAACTTAGCAACTCAAGCTGTCACATTGAATTCTGTCCCAAAAACGTTAGATAAGGTGCAGGCGAGCCTGATCACAGATTTGTTGATATGCATTACTTGTTAAAATACTTTTAAACGAGCTCTGGAGCGGAGGTGGTCCAAATTGTCCAAACTTCTTTAACGCCCACATCTGCTCAGAGCCACAGAGAGGAGCAAATGGCTCCTCTGTTTTTATGTTCTGCACTACATTAAGAATATTTGCGTCTTCTGAACTCAGAAAGAAAAAGAGCATAATTCACTTTAGGAAGAAGCAGAGGGCATGAAAAGTAATTCTGCCGTAGGCTCTCTGTTCACACAGAAGCAATGCCATTAAAACATTTAGATGTCTACTGAAATAGAAAGAACTGGTCCAAGAAATATCTGTTTCTTAAAATCAGACATGGGGGAAAAAATGTGGTATTGGATAAATTTTCACAGATTAATTAGTCATTTTATTCAGTTAATGATGATGATGATGATTAGGAAGATAGAACCGATTATTCCTTATCCAATTCTAGGAAAGCTTGATGCACAAAAGAGTGTTTTAGTCTCCCTCAATTAAATCTTGGGACCTTGTATTATTTAGCCAATTAGATGGCAAAAGTACAAATTCATTATGCAGCACGATTCGGGGTCAGAAACAATATTAATGGCCCTGCCTTGTATGATAATTCATATACCTTTTCAAGAGGCTGTCCTACTACCCTATCGTTTTACATAGAATAATATAAATTAATATTAATTAAAAAAACAATTCTAAATGTATAATATAATAATATAATATATAATTAAATACTTTATTGCTTTTTAAATAATTAATAATATAACACTTACATCACAAATAGATTATTGTTGAAACAAACTGAATGCAAATGTGTACATTCAAGAAATACATAACATAATTTCATGCAATTTAGTGAGTGATTGCATATCTAAATGTCATATAAATGATTTAGGGTTCATGCAAATAATTTTTTATTTGTTTGCCACCGCCCAAAGTTCAGCCCCAACCCCAAAATACCACCTATATTATTTTGCCTAGATTTGATACAGTATGACTTCGTTTCTTAATGGAGAAGCACTGTGGAAAGAAAAACTTTCTTATATGAGATCCAAGAAGCCAAGGGCTGTGAAAAAGAGCAATACTGCCCCCTGCAGAACTATTTTGGTCATACAAAGGAATGTTAGCGTGCATCACTGGTCTTTTTTCGTTCAGTAACCTTCTGTTCCTTGACGCAAAAGCTTTAGTCATCCTTCCACTTGCTTTATTTCTTGATGGCTTTAAAAAGAAATGCATCATTTCACAGCCCCTTTGAAACGGTAAGAGTGGTTTATACATTCAGAAATTGCCCTGAAGTAATGTTCTGGAATTTTTGTCACGATGCGAGAGCTGTTACCACTGCTATTTGTTTTGCTCCAGCAAAGCAAGCGGCACAATACAGTAGGCAGTAAATGACAGAGGACAGGCTTATCAGTACTTAGAAAGACTCAAACAGTGCTTGTGACCATCCAGCTCTGTGGACACTGGACTTATCCAATCACCTAGTGACTTCTCAGATCTTTCTCTCAGCCAGAATCACTATGCAGTCCACTCTGTTTTGTTGTTTGGTTGCCCAACATCACAGCTTGTTGCCCGTCTCCTGATAGCCAAGTGATCATTAGAATGGATGTGATTAAGTCACAAAGCTTATATTTTGAAGTTTATCAATCATCAGTGAAATTAACAAAATGTAAAAGTATACCTCAGAAAGGATGAGTTTGCAAACTGCCATGATCAGTTCAAATCGGCTTAAATACATGAATAAAAGTGTTTGTTAGATATTATTCTTTTAAAAACATTGCCTTTGCTGTCTTGATCATCTGAACTAAAAATAGTAGATATTCCAAAGATGCTTGGTGTAACTTTTGTAAGAAAAATAAAATAAAATGCAGTGGGTGCCATCAGAATGAGAGTCCAAACAGCTAATAAAAACATAACTATAATCCACAAGTTATCTACACCACTCCAATCCATCCAACATCTTGTGAAGTGAAAAGCTGTGTGTTTGTAAGAAACAAATCCATGGTTAAGATGTTTTTAACTTATAAAAAGTCCTCTATCCATAAATACTGCTTTCTCCGGTTAGAAAGTTGTCTAATCTGAATCAGGAGAGAAATATGCACAGATCAGCACTGTTTCAACACGGTTCTGAACAAACATGTTGTGTATTTTGATGTGAGAGGACAACCGGGGACGGACTTTGGAAGCCTTTCATGGCTATAGCATCTGCATGCTCAATTCCTTCATGAGCTCGATACAAAAATGATTGTTATTCCTTGATAATGTAACCTGTATATATTTTGTAGAATTTCTTGTCTTGGTGATGATTTCCCATTCATTCAACTTACTAGAACAGAAAAAAAAGAATCTGAAAAGATCCCAACATTTGGATGAATGTCCTCCATCCACTAAAGTGCCAATACATTTTTTTTTTTTATTTAATATAGGCTACTATGCTATTTAGGCTACTGTAGTTGATGTGCAAATTCATGTGAAAATTTGAGCAGCATTACCCTTACCAAAAAGTAGTATACTTCAAGTTTATTTTAGTAAGTATACTTAAGTAAAGTTCAAGTATATTTTTAAGTATACTTTATGTAGTAAGTATACAAATATCAGTGTACTAGTAGTATACTTGTAAGTGTACTATTTCAATACTCCTTGGGACTAAATTGGCCCACTTTCTAGTATATAAAAGTATACTTTTAAGTATACTTTAAGTATAACAGTAGTAAACTTTGAGTACACAACTAGTTTACATCAAAATGTTTAGTTTGTACTGCAACTATACTAAAAGTGAACTTATAGGTATACTGATAGTTTACTAATTAAATACTTGTAGTAGCATTTTTAGTACAAAGAAATAAACAACATTTGAACAAAAAGCTGAAAAAAAGACTATGAATTGGATTCAGAATGATAATCAAAACGTAGATAGAGTCGCTCAACACCCCAAAGCTTGACAGTTATTATTAACTCTTTATTGGTCGACATTTTATTCCATAATGTTACATAGTTTTGATGCTGTTTTATGTCTGATGATCGTGTTCTTACTTCGCTTGTGTTTTTTGGAAATTCTGTACAGAAGATGTGTACTAGCCCCCCCTACCGTATAACAATGAAAACACAGAGTCTAGGAGCACAATTATAGCTAAAATATATTTAGTATAAGTCAAGTATACTTAAATGTCATTTTAAGTATATTTCTGAGAAGTACATAAAGCCCATTTCTGAGAAGTACATAAAAAGTAGACTAAAAGTATACTTTCCTATTTTTAGTTTAAAAGAAGTATACTAATAGCACACTTGAATAAACTTCTTTTTCGTAAGGGTAAACATGCCAGCAACAACAAATAAAGCAATGCCATATCAGAGGTCCGTTTCAGAAAGGAGGTTAAGTGAAATCTCTGAGTATATGTTAAACCTGAAATGAGGGAAACTCAGAGTTTCCCATCTCCGGGTAAGTCAACTCAGAGTTCAAGTTTTAACTCAGAGTTGGTTGAACCATTGAAACGGGCCCCAGATCCAGCTTCTGTTCCTGCTTTGTGTTGTGTTCTGTGAAACACTGTGATTCTGCTTTCTCTGGCCTCGGTCCTTTTCATCCGCAACATCACAGTTCGCAGTGTAAAGATGACTTTTGTTCATATTGATATCATTTTATTGTATTGGTCTTTTGATTGAAAGTAATTGGTTAAATGTAAGTATTTGATATAAAAACAAGATACTTTTAATAAAAAATGCCAATAAATTGTCATTTTAAAAGTTAAAAATGCACTTGGAATTCAGTTCAAGGCAGGCACGTGCACACATAGACATCAAAGGGGGCTTGAGCACCTGCCCTTTTTCTTCCTCGAGAGAAAGTGCCCTTTTTTCTGAGGAGTTCTTTTTTTCATTTTTCTTTTTTTTTTATAAATGAATATATGTGTATGTTTCTGTTTGCGCACAGCTTTCCCTGTCAAACAAATAAAAAATAAAAATATCAGGTCGGGTCGGGAAGTGTTGAGAGACTTGAGTTCTGATGCTAAGCTACCTGTGCCTCGAATTACAGCTAATTTTGCAAAAGACAAAAGGCAAATAGGCCTATAGTTAAAAATAGTAGGTAGGTCTTGCTACCTAGTTACCATGTAAGTTAGCTAAAGTTTAGCTAAGGCAATAGGAAGTCTACTAGGTTAGACCAGTGCACGTTCTTTCACTGCATGATTCAGTTGATTAAAATGCATTTAGAATGATCACAAAATTCAAGATATGGAGGCAGAAATGTATATATTTATATCATTTCATATAGTTAATCAGTAGGCTATCACGCAAAGACTGCCGGGTTTTTTTCCCACCAAAAAGCAGCACGATTACAAATGTGATATTGCTTTTATACAGCAGTTCAATAAACAAGAATTTAATATTAAGACACTTACTAATATTGACTGTTTTTGCTCTATTTCGCCAACAAATATAATTCCAATTTGCGTCTCTGTGCAACATGACGCTGTTTTGTTCTTAAATGAATCAGCCGTTTAAATGATTCGGTTCAGTCGCAATGACTCACTTATTAACAGTGACTTGCTGCCACCTACTGGCAGTTTTAGTTTCACATTTAAAATATCTTTTCATTGTTTAAAATAATTTCAAATATCAGTATTCAACGTTTTATGTTTAAAATATCAAAACAGTATTAATGCATTTGTAACTGCAGGTTAAATGCATTCATGTCCTGCATTAAACAGAGTGTAAATGCATCTAAATGCTCCTCCTAATGCAGCTTCTGTGTTTTCTCTGCATTGCAAAGATGAATTTGGTCAATACTGATTTCATTTGCTTGGTAACAGCCCAAATGACTTACTATTATTATAATTGACTGATTCAATTTAAGAGTTTGACTGAAAAGATGATGCACACTTTTAGAAAAACACACTTTTTGCACACTTTTTCAAAAGGGTCTGGCTGCAGCCTGGCGCTTGCACTCTCAGACTTGCATTCTCAGGCTTGCACTCTCAGACACTTGCACTTCCGCTAGCGACGTCACTTGCAGGCTTTATTATTTTTTATTTTGTCCACGTTTTGCGGTATGGGAGGAAAATACTATATACATATTCATTATATTAATAAATTGTATATTTTATTTGATATTTTAATAGCATCTTAATACATTAAGCCATGTTAAGTGTTTATGTTTTTCTACGGGAGGAAAATGCTTAACGAGAGACTTTGCGTATTGCGTATTGCGTTCATATTCTGCTGTTCTGTAGCCACGGATTTGCAGGTCTTGTCTTTTTCTCCTACAGATGATTGCAAGTGTCTGAGAGTGCAAGTCTGAGAATGCAAGTCTGAGAGTGCAAGCGCCAGGCTGCAGCCAGACCCTTCTCCACTTTTTTGTGAACTGATCACCACACAGAATATGAAGAATATTAAAAACTTTAGGAGGCAGCTGTCCACGGCAGTCCTTACGATACCAGCACAATAACACACTCAGCAAAATATCGTCTAATTATCGTTATTGATAAATTCCCAGAAAGTATTGATATATTTTTTTGTCAATATCACACACCCCTAATATATTTAACGTTTTGTTTAGAAAAAATAAATAAATAGGAGAAGTGCCCTTTTTTCCACTTGAGCCCCTGCCCCTCAAAATGTCTGTGCAGGTCCCTGGCTCAAGGGGTTTATTTCATTTCATTTCTGACCCTGTTTTCGAGTTTCATTGACTACTTTGAGGGTAAGTATCTCATGCTCTGGTCTAGTGGGTTTGAAGTGTGCCTATGGGTGTTTCTTTATTGGTGTCAATTAAAGTGCGTTCAGCGTAACTTTTTGGTTACGTAACCACAAGGTACGCCTCGCGTCATTTCCGCTTACGTGCGTAGTGCGGCGGTGCGTGAAAAACGCACATGGTCGTTTGGCGTGGTGCTGATGCGAGCTTGGAGAGTCGCTGCAAACTGAATTGTACTGTTTGCCTTTTCCCTGCGTGTTCGTTGGCTATATGCCTGAGTTTATTAACTTAATGTGAAATAATAATAAGTAGAACGTTGCTGATTGCTGAACGTGGGTGAGGTTTTTTTTTCTCCTTGTTGCAATACTTCGTGTGATAACGATTTCTGCCTTTGGGTTATTGTGTATTCAGTTTAACAATGTATAGTTTCTCTGTGTTCAAGTCATCTCGTGTATTTTCATAAAAATTAAGTATTTATAATCCATTGCTTATCTACATAGCCTTTATTACGGTATAGAATATATTCTGCCTCATTCTGTGATAAGAAGGCACATCAGATCACAAAAGGAAGTTATTTTAAATGCTTGACTGATGTTGTGGAGTAAAAACATTGTATAATGTTCTCTTTTGTTGGACGACCGATTTAGAAACCCTTCTCATTACAAGGGAAGATGTTCGGCATGTGTTGCTTTTTCAAATGTACATTATAAGCGGGGAGGCGTTTGTCAAGGCGTTGAGGCGTCATCTCAACATGTACACTCACTAGCACACAACAGTCGGTGTCGTACCAAACGGTTCAATGAGAATTGTGAAATCCCTAGTTGGAGCTAAACTCTGCAGGAAAGTGTATCTCAAGAAGAGATCCAGAGTTGAGGACCTCTGACAGACTAATCATACAGACAGACACTGGGCAAACTTGTCAGGTTGTGATCTGAATGTGATCGGAGTCTGATGTTAAATGTAAATGTTCCTTTGGAATTGCATTTTGAGTGAATCAAGTGTGCTCAATTCAGTTTTGTTCTTGGTCCGCTTTTTTGCCTTTTAGGCCTTTTTTGCCTGTACTGTACTTGAAAGCCCGCAGGTGATGGAGATTTACCGCTGATTACAGAACCAGATTAAATATTGCATGCGATTTATCGTGCAGCCCTAGTTGCCATGGTGACCAGGGGCCTGGTGTCGTTCGCAGACATCCTGGCACCCAGTATGTTTATTGGGTGAGGGGTCTGTGACGATTTGTTAATCTAATGAATAACTGATTTGTTAAATCTAATGAAAAATGGTGTGTCTGATTGGTCCAGACTCTACAGTACACACACTTTTAGGATAAAAAAAAGCTCATTATATACAAAGGTTTTTGAGGGTTCCTACAGAATATCATTAGAGCATAGTGAAACTTGTCACTAAAAAGGCTTGTAAAAACGTTTGGTTTTAACCTTTTGTTGTATCTTCACAGATCGCTGTGCCTGTGCTGAAGGGCTTCACACCCTGCAATACCGTCCCGCAGCAGCTTTTCCCGTGTTGCTATGAGCTCACCGTGCAACCACATTGTTGCAGTAGCGTACCGCACATCACGCTATGGACAGCTGGGCATCAGTGCAGTTCCTGTTCTGTACTGAAAGGAAGCAGACTTGGCACAGACTCAGAACAATGGTGAGGTTAAGTGAATTATTAAATGATTGAATTCATGGACATGATTTGAGTAGAAATAATTTTATTAGCTTAAAATAAAGAGTACAGATTAGAGGTGGAGCACAACCACTGCTCTGTAGGATGCATGTCTTAGATCAGTGTTTCCCAACCTTTCTTTAGTCGCGGCACCCTTTGGAAATTTTAACAAATTTCAGGCACCCTACAAAATTTATTTTGTCACAATATTTGAATTTCTAACTTCGATATGATACTTTGAAAAGTATAGATATTCGGTACAGCAGGGAAGAACTGCAGAATATACTGTCATACAGATATTTTTAATATTATATAAAAAAAATTGTCCATCAATGGTGGCAATCAGTAGGCTAATTTCTAATGAAGAGACCAATTTATATGAGAGATTTTAATGTAGGCTTTTATTCATATGTAAACATTGTGAGATAGCTAGTTATAATGGTAATTAAACAAAGTTTTGCTCACTCAGTGTATTTTTGATTTTACAGTGGGGTAATTTTGTTGCAGTAGCACGAGATAGCTTGATTTAAAACTTTGAATTGAATAAAAAATGACAAGGAGGCTAAGCAGTTAATAATAAAATAAGAACAAATAAAGAAATTACTAATGATAGCACAAATAAAAAATAACGATAAGCC
>NW_015554106.1:564528-574061 GCF_001515605.1 Sinocyclocheilus anshuiensis | reverse complement strand
TGATTTTTGAGTGGACTTTGCTGTTCCGATGAGCATGAACGGTATATGAGTGGAGCACTCACATGTGCCGTGAGCGACTGAGCAGAGCGTACACACGCATAGAGCGGGATAATACGCAGAATGTCACACCACGTGACAGTGAATCCTGAGCGGTGAACTAATTTTCGGCAGCCAGAATATTAAAAAAGGATTTTTTACACTGCACCCCTGCTCTCGACAGACGGCACCCCGGTTGGGAAACACTGTCTTAGATGGGCAGTCGGTAATACAGCATTTTATGGGCAATGGTCATTCAAAAAGATTTGAGGAGTAAGTTTTTTTTTTTTTTTTGTACGTTTTTGCACTGCAGTGTTTCCAAATCTACAGTTTTATGCAAAAGTTTGGGCACCCCTGATAATTATCATTTCAATTTATAATCTGCTGGGCTTTCGAAGCAGCAAATTCATTTGGATATACAGTGGGTACGGAAAGTATTCAGACATATTAACTTAAATTATTTTAGCAAATGGCTGCAATATAACAAAGAGTGAAAAATTTAAGGGGGTCTGAATACTTTCCGTACCCACTGTACCTTATGGAAACGGCTACATTTCAGTTTTTAAATAACATTTATTGAATCAACAGATACAATGCAATGTGAATCATAACAAAAACAGACAGGTGCAAAAATGTGGGCACCCCAATGAAATAGTGACATCAATATTCCATGTTTTGCTGAAATAATAGTACTAGAGTCACTAAGTCCCTGAATCCTGGCTGCAGGTGTTTTGGACCATTCTTCCTTGCAAAATTTTTCCAGTTCAGTCAGGTTTGACTGGCTTCATCTGTCCACAGGCCATTATTCCAAAATAATTCTGGCTTTTCCAGATGAGCCTTTGCATACCTCAAACGACTTGTTGGCAGTATGCAGAAAAGTTTTTTTCCGCATCACCCTTCCATTGAGCTGTTCCTTTTTCAAAGTGTGCTGGACTGTGGAACGGTGTAGCAGCAAGATGTTCTTGGAGCTCTTTGAAGGTGGTCTGTGGCCCCAATGTCCTAAAAAAGATATTAAGGTCTTAAAATGTCTTAAATTCAGATTCAGTGGGTCTTAAATATTTTTGGTCACATTACCACAAATATTTCTCCTGTCTGATGGACCCAGCGAGTGTTTACAATCATTGGACAGACTGAAGATTTTTTTCCTCCGCTGTAGTTACTGCGTCATCAGAAAGAATTGCGGAGGTTGACCAGCCTCCTAGCTACTTTAAATGGTTTAATGCAAGTTTACTGAAAAATGGCTTGAGAATTTTACTTGCCAGATGGGACAACTAGCTTGATTAAAACTTAAAAAGTGACAAAAAATAACTTGACGCATCGAAACACGAGATTCTACTTATTTTATTACATTCAGCTTAAACAGCAATTGATAATGGGTAGTGTATTTCTGGTATCAGTGTCGCCCTGCCTGTCTCTGTGAAAGACTTTCATGTAGAAATCAAATCACGGCACACACAAAGAAACTCACAGAACAAACATACTGGGGTAAAAATTCTAAACGTTTAGTTTATTTATAACATGATGTAGTTAAGTAACATACCATGACAAAGGAGCTATTTTCCCGAATATTTTCACGATTGCAAATGTTACATTGATTTTAGTTTAACAAAACAAGTTACTTAGATTTTAGACACAATATTGACTGTTTTGTTCTATTTCACCAACAAAAAGAGTTCCAACCAAAGACCAGAACAGAAGTATTGCACATTCTCCAAGCAACTTTGTTACTGAATGATTTAACGTTTTGAACGAA
The DNA here is from genome assembly GCF_001515605.1 of Sinocyclocheilus anshuiensis. Classification (NCBI taxonomy): domain Eukaryota; kingdom Metazoa; phylum Chordata; class Actinopteri; order Cypriniformes; family Cyprinidae; genus Sinocyclocheilus; species Sinocyclocheilus anshuiensis. The sequence goes on along the minus strand of NW_015554106.1, from coordinate 572,272 downwards.
TCAGTTGAATGAATACTTATTAAGTTTAGTCTCATGTTTAAAAGAATGCAATAAATATTAGCTAGGAGGCTGGTGAGACTAATGTTTTAAATAAAGTTTTGAATAAACATAAATGTTGGGGAAAAATGCAGTTGTAATTTTGCAGTGCAAAGTATATAATTTGATTGGTAACATCCCTTTGGTGTATATATTGAATTTCTTGATCAATTGTAAGAATTTGACATGAAAGATGATGCATACAGCATTAATAAGGTTAAAAAAAATATTGGCCTTTATGAAGGTAAATAACATTCTATATTAAAAAACATGCAGATTTAAGTGTGTAAAAGCTGATAGAACACTGATGAAAATATTGCTTCTGAATAAATTGTTTACACCACCAAAAATCTCGGTGATGTAGTGCTTTTGTGAGGATATTTTGTATGGGATATTGTTTGCTGATATGAAAAGTTCATTATATATCATAATAATAAATAGCATTTTTGACAGCGATGATATTTTTTCTTTTTACATTAAACACATTAAATATTACATATGTAATACAATGTCTATTTCCATCACAGGTTTGGTCTTTAATTTCACATAAGGTAGTATTAAAAAGTCTTAAATTGAACTTGTTCATATCTGTAGACGCATATCTGTATTTTTAGAGGGGTGCCTAAACTTTTGCATAAAACTGTCTACAGAATGCTGGTTTGCCTTTTTTGTCTGCAACAAAATGAAACCTTTTTGCTAACAATGAAAGTGATTTGTCTTCACCATTGGTTGAATTTTATTGTTAATTTTATGCACAAAATCTGTTTGCAGTTAAGAATTGTGTATATGAAATCATGTACCAACTACGTTTCTCTAGCCTAAATGCATGTGGCTTATTTACAAAATGCACTCTTAAAAGAGCATGCTGACAGCTGCATGACATTTAGTTGGATGTTCTGTAACTGTTTTTTTTTTTCTGCACCAGACATACTGGCAATTTTTTTTGCAGAACTCTAAATGCCTATCAATATTTATTTTAGCACTCAAGTCTTTCTTTTTTAATAGTTTAGTTTTTTTGTTTTTTTTGGGGTAAAGTGGGTCATTGGGACAATGTAATGTCTTTTACATTAAAGAGATAGTTCACCCAAAAATGAAAATTTGATGTTTATCTGCTTACCCCCAGGGCATCCAAGATGTAGGTGACTTTGTTTCTTCAGTAGAACACAAACGAAGATTTTTAACTCAAACCGTTGCAGTCTGTCAGTCATATAATGGAAGTGAATGGGAATCACGACTTTGAGAGTCAAAAAAACATACACAAACAAAACCAAATTAAACCCTGCGGCTCGTGACGATACATTGATGTGTAAAGACACGAAACGATCGGTCTGTGCAAGAAACTGAACAGCATTTATATAGTTTTTTTCCTCTGATTTACTGCAATGTCCGAACTGTCCTGAGCGCGTTCGCGTCTTCTTCAGCCGTCGCGTGACGTGTCTTCTTCTTGCTTTATGGTGGATCGCAGACTTATAAGTGCATTGTAGATAGAGTGTCAATGGTCCATTTGAGAGATAGGTGGCGGTAATGCATTTATAAGTCTGCAATCTGACGTAAAGGGGAGGGACACTGAATCCCAGTGTGAAAACCAGTGTTTTAGAGGAGACAGGAAAAATGTAATATCAATATATATATTACATGTATTTCTATTAGAAGAAATGTTATTTTTATATTGCCCAACTAAGAGCTGCATTTATTTTTTTATCTATTTATTCATATTACACAATTACTAATGGTTTTTTTCCACATTGTAGGTGTGAAATACATAGTCTCACCCCCCAGCGGTGCAAGAGAAGCGGTATACAAAAGGAGCGCACATTAGCGTATGTATGTGTCTGTTTGTATTAAACCGCTGATCTGCTGAACATCACGGCGGCGTCACCATAGAAAGTAACGTGGATAATGTCTGGTAAACACACTGTGCTGTGGGTGCTGCAATTTTAAAAGCTGCGCAGGATAAAATAGTTTTGAAAGGCTTTTACTCTGTGAACATGGGTATTTGTAGCAGTAGTTTTAAATAATTGTAATATATTATTGAAATATGTAAATTAAATATTCTGTTGGGACAGCTGCACAGTTTTTGGCTTTGGGTTCCAAACAATGCAACTTTAAACAGTAAAATGGAAGTTATTCTGTATTAACTGTTGTTTTAATACAGTATTGCAGGTGGGGGTCTCTTTCTAAAAACATGAAAAAAATTTACGCCAGCACATTGTGACCACTGTTCATGACTAAATGGATCATTCACTTGGATGGTACATTGAAAAGCACTGATTTGAGGACTGAAAAAATACTAGAGTGTAGTTATTCCTCACTGTTTTTTGTTGTGTCTTTTTATGAATACACAGATAGAAGACCTTGGGGCGGAATTCAGAGGATGACATGTTGAAAATTACAGAGCTCCGGGTCAGAACGAATGAGGTAAACCCAAACAAGAATGTGTGTGCAGTAGCACACTCATTTGAATGATGCAGTAAATTCAGGGTTAGAATAAAAAGTTGTGAATGGCAGCTTGAGTAATAATTTGGAGGGTGCCTTTCAACCTTGGATCTGGCACTGGGGAGGGGTGTCTCAAAGTCTGCCCGAGATCCTTTCTGTGACGCATAGACAATATTTGTCTCCGGTAGACTTGTGCCAGTATTCGGTAATGCGATATATCACGGTAATGATGTAAAACTTTTAACATTATACATTTTTCTGTATTGCTTTATTGCATTTAAATGTTCAGTTATTTTTGTTTTAAGAAAAAAGTTATTAAACCTGTTATACTGTATAATGACAGCACTTTTTTAAACTAAATTTCAATACCGCGATAATACGTATACCGTGATAAAAGCATTAGCAATTAATCGCAACATGAAAATTTGATACCGGCATATCCCTAGTCTCCGGAAAGTGTGCCACTTGGTACTGATGTAATTAACAAAGGCTTTGAGCGTTTATGAATAATGGCCAGATGGGTTAAAGTTGTGACATAAGCATAAATAGTTGAAAATAACATGCATTTTATAATTGTATAATCTAGCTGGGTTGATGTCTTGCCGTGTTTAGCAACAGTTAATGTAGTGCACATTTCTTTTGGCACTTTATTGTTATTGGGGGGAAAAGTATGAGCTTTTAAGGTGCAATGGTATTTTTTTAGACCCCCCAGTATGTCTCCCAGTGGTATGTTGCTGTTTGAATGCATTTTGTGTTAGAGGAGTAAAGATACTTTTGTAAGTTCTGTGGTGTACGGTTTATCTTATACTAAGAACTGTATTTGTTAATGCATTAACTACAGATAAAAAAAATAAGTGTTTTTTGTCAGGTTTAATTTGATTAGTTTGGTCACCTTGGAAAGACAGTTTTCAGCACGAGTATTGTAGTGTGTATTTGAATGCATACATATCAACATAATTCACATGGCAAATGTTTGTCCTAAGTAAATGAGTTGTCACTGAAGGTTATACTAAAAAGCTGAATGCATCGTCTCTGAGTTCAGCATTACATATTTGTATTTGCATGTGTTCATTAGAAGTTGTTAATTTTTTTTTCTTCTGCAGATCAGCTGATTTATTGGGCAGCAGGGTGGCACTGTCCCTCTCTGGGATTCCCAGATTTGGGGTGGTGCAGGACTGGGGGTAGCCGTGTTGCGTTTGAGCTATAGTCAGGTGTCATCCTGAAAACAGGTTCCATTTTAAAAACCTTAAACATTTTTTTTTTCAAACTTTCTGAATGCTGTGTGTGTAATGAAGTTGTGAGATTAGCATGTAATGTAATGTGGTAATATTGGCTTTACATAGAAAATGAAAGGTAAACTGCATGGCATGGTTTAAATATGCTTAAAGCATGTGACTTGTGAAAAAGGAGACAGCAGATCCTGTGTTTGACATGTTTATTGAAGGCACTGTCAGTCTTTAACGTGAGCCTGAGTGAGGTAGAAAGCACTGGGTTTCATTTGGCTTCATTTTCACGTTACACAGCTGCAAAGAGACACTGTCAATGTACAAATGAGGTTAAGGTAATTAGCTTGACACAGCATCTACAAATCTTTAAATGATAAAAAGCAAACACGGCAAGACTAGTAACAGTTACAATTTGCATGTTATATAATTGTGTTCACATGCACACAGCCTTCAACTTTTATAGCCTTCATTCATCAGTATAATAGTATCTTCCACAATTGAAAATAGGTATGTAGGCATATTATAAAACTAAGTGAAACACAGGGAGTTTGAAACGCAATGTAATGCAGTTGAGGTTTTTGGTCAAAGAATTGGTAACAGCTCTAAAAACTGTCATCACGACTACGGTGGGTTGTGGATATTCTTGAAATGCTCCAAATGTGGAAACTTGACAATTGTAGATATTTTGTCATGATTTTGTACAAAAGGTTAAAAGATAAATTGTGCAGGAAAATAAAATGAGCATGTCCTTGATGTTTAAAAGTCTTTTCTCCCTCAGAGCAGCAGCAGTCTTTGGAGGAGTAATAAGGTAAGTGTAGTGAACACACTGGGCAGCAGGGTGGCACCGTCGCTCTCTCGGATTCCCAGATTTGGGGTGGTGCAGGACTGGGGTAGTTGTGTTGCTTTTGAGCTATAGTCACTCTTTTGAAGGAAGAAGTTGTGTGTGTGGGCAGAGAATGTGTCTGGACCATACTGCACTTGAACGGTCTGAGTGAGGGTCTTGTGTCCTGGGTATGTCACCTGGAGACATGGAGCAGCATACATGTAAATGAAGCTGTTATTCTGTATCAAAAGAAATCATAACTGTTTGTTAAATATCTACACATTTCATTTGTCTTTATTGGCATGACTAATAAAATTTGTGAACAGCTGGAGACAGAAGACCAGTGATAGGTCTACATGATTGGCTGCAGGCAGTGTCCCCATCTGTTAATGTTGTGTAATGGCTGTAAGTGAATTTGTACCTCTGTGTTAATGTCATCTGCCATACAGTGAGTGTTTCCTCTGAGAGTCAGAGGCTGATTTATTTATTTTAAATGTGTGTAATGTTTGCAGGGTTTCCATTGTATATGTGTCCCCGAGTAGTGTATGTGCTACTTGTAAAGACTAACTTATGTTAGAGTAGAAGTTGTGAATGCACAGTTATGATCATGCTGAGGTAAGTATGTAGAATAAAGAAAGGCAACCCTGGCCCTTGAAATGCACTTTCTTACAGTTTAGCTACAACCCTGATCGAACTCACCTGTGGCTAGGGAAGGCCTTGATTAGTGTTGGAGCTAAATGCAAGAAAATGTCAAGTGTAACTATGTTTGGTTTAGAAGTAATAGAATTAATTGTGATGGGTAGTACAAGGCTGATGTGTTTGTGGAATGGAGGTTAGTAATTAGGTTTATAGACTTTTGGGCAGCATGAAGGTCAGGCCACATACATACACATCATGCATACTGTCCCTATCATCTTTTCCTTCCCTCATGTTTCATTATTGAAAATAATTCCATCTACTTTGTTTTCACTTCTATGACTCTTGCTTCTGAACCTTAAGCACAAAGGCGCCCTCTGGCTTTACATATGAATTAATATTAGTGTTTCAAACTCAATTCTCATCACCCCACTTAACAGTACAAAAATTATTTAAAGAAAAAACAAAAACCTCCAACTTTCTCAAAACGTGCAGTTTTACTGTTGCTAGTTTTTCTTCCCAAATGGACACTACAAAAAATAGATCCATAAAATAATGCAATCTGGTTAACAAACATACATTGACCTTTCTGATACTATAATGCCTCACTCTGGGAATTTCCTAGGTTCGTTCTAACTGATGATCATTTTTACAATATAAACCTTTTATTTAGTCTGAGTGAATGAAGCCTTTGGCCCCAACTTAACAGTTAAACGCTATACATTTCTCCTCAATGAACCGTATTTCCTGGACTGAGGCACATGAAAACAGCCCGCTTATATGTGATGCCCATCTTTATTTGCTGACTAAATCGTTGGTGGATTCAACACTTACGGTTCAACTAGACCTTCAAAACATCATTTCTTATCGCTCTTTTCCTAAATATACAGTAAATTTGCAATACTATTGTGGAAAAACGCTAAGTGAGTAAATCACACCGTTGAAATCAATGACTCCTTTACACTTTGAGCAGCTATGAAATTCCTCACGAGAGGGACTGAGCTTACTGTGATGGTGTAGTTGCCGGGCAGCAGCAGTCTGTAGTATTCCCCGTTACGATCCGTCCTGAAGGGACAAAGGTTTCTTCTCCCCGCTACCTCCACTATGGCGTTTCGGACAGGCTTCCCGTATGAATCCGTCACTACTCCTTTCACCCCTGTGCAAAATCAATCAATCTTTGACTTTATTTTTTCATAAGAAGGGTACTTTTCCTCATATTTGGGGTGGCCTCTTTTCACTAAGCAGCCACCTAATATCAGAACATGGAAGCAATCACAGGGAACATATAAACGCCACAGTTGTTTTGTTTGTTTTTTCCAACACTATATTCAAATGGAAAATGTTGTCTTGCTTTTCTACAATGTTTTGCATAAACCTGCATGACCTCTATCTATTAAGGCATTGCTACGCCGGCAAGTCGCTGTCATATGTCAGTGACTTTTAAAGGTGCACGGCCCATCTTATAAGGTCAAACGCAACTTGACTGTAAACAATTTAGTGGTCTCTGTGAGGTATTACAGGACGCTAGCTGCTCTAGTTAGTTAACTGTCTCTTTTGCCCCGTTGTTTGAAAGGTGTGGTAACATGTTTGCTTGCGGATGGATTACAGTGACAATTGTCAATGCTGGGTGTGGACAGCGCCTTTGTCCCTTTGACTCAGCTGTGAGACTATCCCGTTGCTAAAGGTCAGGGATGGTACGGTGTTTGTGCAATTTAATTGTGACTGTAACCAGATATGCTTATTGTGCCACAACAATCTACCCGCCCTAATTTGTTATGATTTATACAATGCAGAAAACAGACTGATTCCAGCCATTATGGCATTTACAGTGTAACACAATGTCACAGATTTTGGATAATGCTTGTACAGATAAGTGCAACGGCAATATACATGCATACAAACACTTGGCTAATCAAATCAAGATATAGACTAGTGAATGTCAACATTTAAAAAAAACAAAACCACTGCTATTTTAATGTATAATCTGCATAGCTATATGTGAATGAGCACCATGGTTGCCTGATGCTAGTGGTGTTTTTAGCACCTGCCATCTCGCTACATGACATGCTACCCATGAACTTCATTTCCAAAGCTTCTCTGACAGTTCATTTCATCAGAATTATACCATTTCATTTTATACAACTATTAGCATTTCATAAAAACACAGAAACAAGCTACATTTTCATTTGATTACATTAACTCAACTGTTAATGTTTTATGCCTTCATTTCAGTGTATATATTCAAATATTAAATTAGAGATCCTGAAAATAAAAATAAAATAAAAAAAATTATATATATATATATATATATATATATATTATTGTTAAAAAAAAAATATATATATATATATATTATTGTTAAAAAATGGTCAATTTATTAAAGGGGTCCTATTATGCTTTTTCACTTTTTGAATTTTAGTCAGTGTGTATGTTTGGGCATACAAAAGATCTGCAAATCTCAAAGTCCACTCCAAAGTTTCCAGAACTACTCCCTTTTCAAGAACTACAACGAATGGCTCGTTTGGACTACAGCGTTGTTTTCCGGGGTACTGTGATGTCACAAAGCGGCCCATTAGAATATCATTAA
>NW_015554106.1:562169-564197 GCF_001515605.1 Sinocyclocheilus anshuiensis | reverse complement strand
CCATTAGAATATCATTAAAATAATTCCCGCCTATGGAAATTCGAATTGTTGGGAGGGGGAGGGGCGAGGTCGTGGTTAGAATGCTTGGTTGAGTGCATCAGACAAGACGACGACGAAGTGCTGCTGCAGAGTTAAAAGGTGCGTTCCAAATCGCGTACTTGTGCACTATTCTATGACGTTTTGTAGTATAAATAGTGTGAGTAGTTGTGTTCACACTGAAAATTCCATAACGAGAAAGTGCACTTTAAATACCCGGATGATGCACTTAAATAACCGAAAAAAAACGAAGTGTGGAATGTTGGACACTTCATGCACTCAACTGTCGCAGCTTTAATTACATAGTGAAGGAGGAGGGGCTATCAGATTCCGTTTATGAATGACAAAATAATGCAATATGAATGAAATATATGTATATATTTCATACACTACATGGTTGAGTACATAGTGTCATTTGGGACGCAGCTTTAGTGCATCAGAGAAAACGAAGAAGAGCTGCTGTAACGTCAAGTTTTCGACATGTCAAGGAAACAGTTTTTTCCATAAATTGCTGACAGTACAATACTGTCTGTAATCTGCATAATTTACACTTCAATTATGAGACTATGGTATGAATAAATTCAACTGTATAACAGTTTCACTGCAATTAATGTTAGCATTAAAGAACAATAAACATAATACATATTACCGTTGCACTTACCTGTACATAGTAAATGCACTTATTTTTAAGCGGTTGTTGACATCGTATCTAAAACGTGATTTAGCCCCCCCAAAAAAGAAACAACAATAACGTTACCACTCTAATACTGTATGTCTTGCAATATCCATGCGTGCAAAGGTTCTGCGTGATCCTCTTGTTCAATATTCTCAGGGTCTGAATCCGGCTCAAATTGATATGGCAAAACGGAACTCGCTGCTTTGGCAAGGGGCGTGGCAGTACTGAAACACCGTCTGTTCACCAATCACAACACATTTCATTTTTCATTCTTCATCAAACCTGGGACTAATTGAGCCGTTCGTGCCAGGCCGGTGAGAAAGGTATTTTAAAGCAGCACTATGTAACTTTTGGCGCTCTAGCGGTTAATAAACAGAACTGCACACATCCCGCTGAAGAACATTCCAACCAGAGCTACTTCTCTAAGTTTATGTCTATACTTCACGCAGGTATGTGTTACTCCGCAGCGGTGATGACCCGACCAGGCTACAATAGTCCAAATATAAGTACTTATTATAAGTGTACCGTAGTGATTCGGAATAACACATTTTACAGGCAAACCTGAAACCACCTACCCTCTTCCATGGACCTCAAATAACTTCCAATAATAAATAGGACTTATTATTATTAATGCTGATACAATCACATTTAACGTTGCTCGTTGTACCTACCTAGGTGTACTTGCTGTATGTAAGCCACTAGTGCAGGTTTGTTGGCCTCCCATAGGCCGGGAAGCTGCGCCTCTGGAGGAAACTTGCAGCAAGAGATTTCCAGTGTGAGCTCTAAACACTGTGCCCACACATAGTTATAGTCTTGCATTCCACCTAAGAGAAAGACACATGAAACTAGTACGTTAGGGCTGGGCGATATAGCTAAAAAATGTATCAACGATATAATGTTTCATATCGTTCGGTTTGATCGTTCAAATTATTGACATTTTTTAGAACCTTTTTTAAAACAAAGAGCAATAGAATTTTTTTTTTTTATTTAACCACTGTATTTTTAAATTAACCCAATTTATTGAGACAAACAACAAATATTTTTTTGTTTTAACAGTCAAACACAAAAATTAAACAAATATCTAATTTCTAATGTTTTATATGCAGATTAAATAGGTCTTAAGGAAACTTTTGGTTTGTCTCCCGAGGTCACAGGAGGGCGCAATGAACAAAATAATGCAGATGTGTACGCAGAAATAACTGTCTATAAAAAACCGTGCATTATGTCTAAATTAACTCATAAATCAAATATAATTTCGTAAATTGCATAATTATTAACAAAACAGCATCATGTATTTATGCATTGCTTAATACAAA
>NW_015554106.1:549428-560328 GCF_001515605.1 Sinocyclocheilus anshuiensis | reverse complement strand
GGGCGATATAGCTAAAAAATGTATCAACGATATAATGTTTCATATCGTTCGGTATCGATAATTATTTACATTTTTAATAACCTTTTGTAAAACAAACAGCAATATATTTTTATTTATTTTATTTAACCACTGTATTTTTAAATTAACCCAATTTATTGAGACAAACAACAAATATTTAACAGTCAAAATTGTCAATGCAAGGAAATAAATGTCTATCAAAAACCTGCATTACATCTAAATGAACTCATATAAGTCAAATATAATTTCGTAAATTGCATAATTATGAACAAAACAGCATCATGTATTTATGCATTGCTTAATACAAAGAGCAGAATCGCCCATCACGCAGATTGCATTTAAAAACATGAGACGCAGTGAAAAGGAATAAACCTCCACAAATTCGCGACGTGTTTTCTAAAAGTTAAAACTGTTCTAACTTTGCATGGCTACATCTCTTGTGTGAGACGCGAGTGCAGCAGTCATATTTGTTAGTCTAAAAAATGTGCTGAATATGCATCTGTGTGAATGGCTTGGTTTCGGTTTTCACCTAATCAAGATCTTCTCCGCATTGAGCTTCTATATTTCTCTAATATTTTGAATGCATAACACAGCAGCAGCGCATCTCGTGGGCTAGACAAAACATTAAAATGCAACAACGTCACTTACATCATTATCACCGCATCTCATGCGCCACTGATGATGCTCCCTGACGCACACCTAACATTCAAATGCAAATATTTTAAATTCGACTAATATACATTTTTTTTCTTCACAATCGCCTGCAGGCACAGCACTCAATTCAGCATGAGTTCATGTTTGTGTGTGCTGTCTGCGTCACTCATAGCACGTGCCTATATCGAACATTTTTTATATCGTTATTGAAGAATGTGTACCGTCGATAAATATCGATACCGTTTTATCGCCCAGGCCTATAGTACGTAACTATTAATTGGTACTATCGCAGCAACAAATAATCTGAATGTCTCAGTCTCATTAAATTAATTACATTTTTCCTACTTTACAATCATGTTACAAAAAATGTAATCGTTACAATTACTACATCAAAATATTAGCTATGTTTGCAGGCACACTGTCATGAACAATTATTAAACTGATGCTTACAATGCTGATGCTTTTACCTGGTAGAGGATACCAGTAATATCCGTTAGTGATGCCGTGGGTGAAGTCCTGCGAATCGTAACAGCTGTTTCCGTTGTGCATTTCTCTGTGGTTGTAGGAGTAGGTCTTTGCCAGGTGGACAAACACGTCGTCGTCGGGGGAGATGCTGTGGCTTCCCTGCAGCTCGCTTCCTAAATCGAAGTCAATGGCATTATGATGCTAGACTCGACAGAATTCCAACAGATTCACTGTTCATCATTAAGACAGTTGTGCTAAAACGTTTTTTATGCTTTTTGTAAGGCATAATACCTTAATTATTTTTTAAATAATGACGTTACAACAAACAATCATTTGACTTGCTTTTCAGAATAATAAGAATAAAAAAACTTTCTGCTTTCAGAAATTGATTTATGCCTTCATTATGGCTATAGCTTCATTAGCAACTGACCTCCATTGCTGTTGTCGTAGGGATAGCTGGCCACCACCGCTCCTCCGTGGAGATTAGCTGAGAGGACAAAACTTTCTGTCTTTAGCCAGTCCATCACGGCGCTGACCTCCTTCTCCCTTTCCCGCTCGGTATTACCCTCGAACGAGTCCGGAAAATTGCGATTCAAGTCCACCCCGTTCTTATTATACCTGCGGGGGGGGGGGACCGGTTACTCACAGAAAAAAAGGCCCAATAAATTAGCTCTTCGCAAATAATTGAGAATATTATTCTGGCTCATACCAGTATTTTAGCATTAAACACAGAAATTACACACTTCAACATTTTTTCCCACTTATTTCACTCTGCAGTAGTACTGTATTTTTAATATGCTTTATTAATTCACTTCATATATTTTAATTGTCCACAAATGTTGCAATACAATTGTACGTACAGTGCCTTGCGAAAGTATTCATACCCCTTTTTTCACATTTCATGTTGCTTCCTTATGTTAAACTGCCTTATGAAAATAATTACATTGCACAAGTATTCATACCCTTTTCTAGGACACTTGAAATTTAGCTCGGGAACATTCATATCACTTGTACTTGTTACTACACTTCGAGTGAAGTTAACCTGTGGCAAATTCAATTAAATGTGTATGATTTGGAAAGGCACACACCCCTCAACAAAAGGTCTAACAGCTGAAAATGCCTATCACAGCAAAAACCAAGCCCTGGGGTCAAAAGAGCTCCTGTAGAGCTCAGAGATAGGATTGTGTCAAGACAGATCTGGGGAAGAGTTCAGAAAAAATCTGCTACATTGAAGATTGACAGATGCATGTAGCCTACATTATCTTTAATGGAAGTTTGGAAAAATCAGGACTCTTCCTAGAGCTGGCCTCCTGGCTAAACTGAGCAGTCGATGGAGAAGGGTCTTGGTTAGAGTCATGACCAAGAAGATGCTGGTCACTCTAGTTGAGCTCCATGATCATATATGGAGATGGGGGAAACGTACAGAAGGACAAACATCACTGCAATACTCCACTGATCTGGGCTTCATGGGGGTGTGGCCAGATTCAATTCTTAAGGACCTAAGGACTCCGAGACTGAGAGAAACAAGATTTTCTGGTCTAATGAACCTCAGTTCCAAGTATCATGTATAGAGAAAACCAGGCGCTGCTCATCACCTGTACAGCAGCATCCCAAAAGTAAAGTGTGCTGGTAGCAGCCTCATGCTGTGGGGGTGTTTTTCAGCGACAGGGACTGGGGGACTTGTCAGAGTAGAAGGAAAGCTCAATGCAGCGAAATATTGAGATAGCCTTAATGAAAACCTAGTCCAGAGCATTCAGAACTACAGACTGGGCAGAAAGTTCACCTTCAAACAGGACAAAGACCCTAAGCACACAGCAAGAGTGGTTTATGGACAACTCAGTGAATGCCCTTGAGTTGCCCAGCCAGAGCTTGAACTCAATTTAACTTTTCTGGAGAAACCTGAAAATGTCTTGAGAAAATGAGAGCCATGCAATGAATAATGTGTCTTATTATTAGGGGTGCTCCGATCAGGATTTTTGAGGCCGATCACATAAAGCAGTATCTGCCGATACCGATCTTTTTAAAGCCTTCTTTTTATCATTTATAACTTTTTATAGTGATACTCCAATCAGGATTTTTAGACATTTATTCAGGGCCTCAATTTCATTTTTGAAAATGGGAGAAGGGAAGCAGCTTTCACACAGGAGTCCTTTTTTTACACAGTACAGTAATACAATCTTTCACAGACATGTTTAAATACAATAAATATAAGCAACACATTAGTCAATGCTTTTTACTTTTGCATTTACTTCTACATTTATATATTAGGCTAAGTTGCTCAAGCAAGTGGCAAAACATTTAAAGTACTTTTCTTACGTTATCACAAACTTACCATTGACAGAAATAGTCAGCTCTGCCTTTCCTTTTGCATTGAAATCTTTATTACAAGCAATCCTGCAGTTCATAAAGAACTTTGGTAACACTTTCTATGAAGCCCATATTTATAATACATTATAAGGGTATTCTTAAGGCATTATAATGAATGTATAATGCATTATAAAAAACCTTATAATATGTATCATCTCATGAATATTCATAAGAACAGTTTTAATATATTATAATATTTACTTATTTGTGGTTATAGCTTTTAAGAGTATGATGATTTATAACACAATGAACACGAAGTAGATTTAATATGGTGTTCATTGTGTGTTATAAATAATCATACTCTTAAACTTATAACCACAAATACGTAAGTATTATGATGTATTATAACCGTTGTTATGATTATTCATGAGTTGATATAACATATAAGGTTTTTTATAATGCATTATGCATTCATTATAATGCCTTAAGAATACCCTTATAATGTATTATAAATACGGGCTTCATCATAGAAAGTGTTACCAGAACTTTCTTTTCCTACCTCCACAAGTGCCATCTATTATTGCCTTATCTAAAAGTGCTCTTTCACTTTAATTCAGCGCAGTGCAGCAATAGACTCGGTGTGGAAACGATCTCTGCACTGCTGCAGACACACCGCTCGTGGACCGCACTGCTGGACCGCAACCTTGTGCAGTGTGCATGCTTTATCAATCTGTTAACATGAGCGCGGAAAAAATACGCACCGCATACGCACTGCAAACGGAGTAATGTGAACCTGGCATTATGTGTGTGCGCTGCGAGTGTGCATGAGCGTACGGTCTCCAGGAGAGCACGCGAGCGCTGAATGGTTAAACACTGACAAGAATTAAAAAGAAATGCAATTTATAAACTTTAGTGACGATGTGACACTGCCTCGATTGTGAAAGTGACAATTCCTGTGTCAACTGTGCAGCATGCAGCTGGCTTATAGACAGATGCGATGTGGTGATTTGAAGCCATTTGTGTATTTTGAGAGAGCGCGCGCGCGGTGATTCACTCACGCTGTTTGTGAAATTACGTCTCACACAAGGTTTTCAAATTATTTTATAAGTTATTTAATGAAGAAATATGAAGGTGAGTACCTCACCTTCAGCATTGTAATTATTTCACCCGTGCCGGACAGAGACTGAGACGGTGCCGCTGCATGTCGTGCCAAACCTCACGGCAGCGAGATCGGCCTTTTTAGAGACCGCCGATCAATCATCCCAACGTGATTATCGGCCGATAGTGATCGGTAGCCGATCAATCGGAGCACCCCTACCCCTACTTAAGCAAAATCATTAGCATGAGCACACAGATCTTGTTCTGTAATTTTCAATGCTGATTTAGGAGTAAAATGTGTTACACTGACAATAGAAATTAGCAAAACGTTTCATAAGTGAACATACAAGGGATATGGGATGTGTTCAGTTTTGCGAATGACATTGTTTGAAGTGGCCTACTTATTACAAACAAATAATTCTTATCTAGTCATCAACAGGGAACAAAGCACATTGTCAGCTTATGATGACAACCCCAAAACAGTCAGAATTGTATTTTTCTTTCAGACACTCACAATTAAACAGGCTCTTTTTTTTTTAAATAATTCATGATTAACAGAACCCAAAAACACTGTTTAGTGATGTTGACTCTACTTTCAATACCCCATTACATACCAATTTCTTTCAAACATTCGCAACAAATAACATGATTCTTTTTGCAGCCTGAATCTGTACTGACACCAAAATCTTAAAGGATGAAGAACATCAAAAAGTTAACCAGCAAACTAACGGGCCGGTGACAGCCGTTCGCATTAGCTCGCGCTGACAGGTCTAAATTTGTGCGGGTGGATTAGTGTGTTCGCCGTGATGCCGTCGGGTGGAGCAGAACAGAAGTGTATCCCTCAGGGATTCCTATCTGCTTACTGTTGCAACACTTTGAAGTGCTCTTAAACAGTCTCTCTTGGTCAACAAATGCATCAGAGCTAAACCAACACATCTGGATGCAGGAACACATGCTGAAATATCAATATAGCTATTTAAAAATAAAACAAAATAAAAAGGTTTTCCTAATTCATTTTTTTAATTTTACACCTTTTACAACAAATATATATATGTGTGTGTGTGCTCGCAACTAAAAAACCCTCTCATAAAAAGTTTACAATTGTACTGTACAAGGTCCATTGTGACAAACAGCAATCCAAATTAAGAGTTGCACAACGTCATAGTCTAATGCAGCTCAGAGGCTAATGACAATAGATTAAAACAAACAAACAGGTTTACTTGTTTTGGTTGGGTTTTGTACAGAGGTTTTGAGGTTCAATAGTCAAGTCTCCCTGGGTGGTCGACATCAAAACGCATATAAAACCAACCCAGGCGCAATAAACTTTATGTGTGTGTGTGTGTGTGTGTGTGTGTGTGTGCCACATTTCGCTGACGTTTAAACACAGAGCTGTTTCTTCCTGCTTTCACAATATAGTAATAATAATAATATAATAATAAAAGTCTTTAAAAGCTGGCCTGCACTCTCATCAATGGCAGAGACGAGCTTGTTTATGCCAGGTTCTCTCACAAATATTGGAGCTCTTCAACTTGTTTGAAAGATTTTTGAAAACAGATTAAGCAGCACATTAATCCACTCAGATTCTCTTGTGTCTCTGGATCGGATTGGCCTTGGGTTGTTTTCTTTCGCTGATTGCCGGCCTCATCCAGACACCCGATTCCTCTCTTAAGACCCTCGAATCTAAATCACGGTGGATGCTTAAGCTGATCGAAGTGACGTGAAACAGATTCGGGCGTAAAAATGGTTGATTAGCAGCTTTTGGCTCTATTAAGTATTTGTCTAAAAGAGCTTTTGAGGTTTCCATTAGTGGGGAGCTGTTAGTTTGATGGGGCAGAACAGATCGCTGCAGGCTTATCGCTCTTGTCTATATTCTGTACCTGTGACTAATGTTGGCCATTTCTCTTTTACGAGCTCAGGATTTTGTTAGGGTAGCTCATCCTGGGTCAGTCTAAAAAGACACATTGCTCCATCTAAGATATATAGAGTGATAAAGGAGGTAAACCCGATAGGGTTTACTTTCCTTCAACCACTGTTTATATGTAATGACAGCCTGGAGTTGATCTATCATGGTGTTTTCAGGATTCTGAAACTAGAAATCAGTGGAACTTTACACACACATTCCTTGCCACACAGTTAGATTTCTAAGCATGCACACATGCAGCCATAAAATCTTTGTCAGCCTGCACTCAAGGTCTGTCAGTATAATTTGGAGGAGTATCAGGGGTGTCTGGATGTGTGAGAGGCATTAATCTCTGAGAGAAAGACTTTTAATAGTGTTTATTTTGTGCTTTGTAGCTGTGGAGAGATCAGTGCAGAATGGAAATATTTCTGGTGTGTTTCACTGATCCTTAAAGGAATAGCTTACCAGAAATTCTGTCACTGTTTATCGAATCTTGTTGTTCCACATCTTGAAGTGAATGGGAACTGGGGCTGTCAAATTCCAAATATGACAAAACAACACCATAAAAGTATCAATAAAATCGTCCATTCGACTCGTGGAGTTTCAAATAATTTGTTCTTAATATTTACATTTGTGTACATTCAAAGATACTAGTTTTTCATCCAGAAGTTCAAAATTATGCAAATACATTTACATAAAATACAAATTGGTTAAAAAATGACAAAACAATGCTTTAGATTTCCGAGAAGAATACTTTACGCCATTGCATGCAGTGTGATGAGGTTTGAAACGTCAGTTCTACAATAATAATTACGATTTCTCTTAACAGGTTTTAAAATAATGTGCAGGACACTGTATATACTGTGTAGGACTCAGTAAGTAGTAAGCCAGTATCCCATTCCCAGATCCTCATTCCACCCCACCCTTCCCTGTCTGCCATTGTTCAGAGCCAGAGCTTGACATGTCAGACTGCTCTAACAAACGCAAATGTTTGTTAGAGCAGTTTTCAAAGCACCACAGAGCCACGCTGTTTACACTGTTTGGGAAGTCAACCTAGATTAGTTATAATTATCCCTGTACATTAAAATGAGGCAGAAATTGCATGTTGCCCTTTAAAGAACAATACTCTCTATGTGTACGGTGTGTGAGAGATGTAAAAGATGGAACCAAGATGTAGTGGCTGCGTTCTACTGCAGACTCTCAAACTCAGCCTGAGGAAAAATTCCTGCAGTCCAGCTGTGCTTTTGGCATCAAATTATAGTACTTTTGTTAAAAACCTCAGATGAGTTTGATTTGCGCCAATGACAAATCAACCGTTCGTGTGCGTGTTCGCTTCTTTCCGCAGTGAGAAAATGAGGAACGCCGGGCCAAAATGTCTGTGGATCTTTTGATTGCCCTAACCATCTAAATCTAAAACCTCAAAACTTGTCTTTTCTTAAATCGGACGGTCAAAGTACTGCCATATTCGACATAAATCTGACAACAGAGTGGATTTCATTAGCTACCAAATATAGTCACAGTACAACAGCGTCTGAAAATAGACTGCTTCCCAAATGAATTTATCAGAATGTCCGTTTCCTATCAATTAGTCCTTTGAGAAAAAACATTTCCTCTCAATCTAAAGGAGGACAACATGATATTGCTAATTACGGTCTGTAACTCATATCTGCAAAGAGCTAACGTTTTTTTTTTTCCACAGACTAACAACAGAGATTATCCAAGCAATCTACTGTATTAGATGCCAAGGATGATTTTATTTAATAAACTATTGAACTTTTTGGGGGCTATATATAAATATGTCCTTTCTTTCTCCACAAGAAACGTTCATATACAAAGCAGCTTAGTTTTCTGTTTTCAACATTGATAAAACAAATAGTACTTTGGGACCAGACTGGCACATTAGAATCATCTCTGAAGGATCATGTGACACTGAAGACTGGATTAATGGCTTTGCCATCGCAGGAATTGTCCCCAAAAGTATAAACTCAAGTACTTTGCATATAGTATGTTTCAGGCCATTTACATGATTGGAATGTGTATTTTTGTCTCTTAACTTACTTTTCAAAGGAAACAATTACTCACCACTTGTGATGTGGTGTATATTTTTTTTCTTCGCAGACTTGGCGCACAGACAAATCAAAGGTATGGGTTTACGAGAAATACATGATGAAGACTTGCTATGGCAGAGTATGATGGAGTCTGGAGTAATCTGAAGTATGATTTAAATGCATACATAAATGTATAGGTTACTAAAATGCAAACAAAATTTGCAATACGGCTGTTGGATAAAGATGTCGAGTAAGACCGTCAAACTCGGACATTGTTCTGTCAGTGGATGTAAAAACTTTGCATAGCTTTCCAAAAGGTTTGAGCATTAGAATGCATGGCTGAAGTTAATTAAGTGCCTGAGCGACAAATTTTTCCTTTGTTCTTCTCATTTCACAACGGACTGTTTTGTGAAATATTCTAAACAAAGTTTTTTTCAAAATATCTTTTATTGAAAGATATGGCAGTGCCAAGCAGGGGCGGATTTAGTGATAAGCAAAATACAGGAATGGGGCCCTATTAGTGCTGGGCGGTATACCGGTTCATACCGAATACCGGTGTTTATTTTTGTTATGATATGAATTTTTAAAATACCGCAATACCGGTGTATATCGCTTAAACAACGTTCGGAACGCGACACTGTTTGAAAGGGGTCCCTTTTCACTGTTGCACTGTCGTGAGGGAACAGCTGTATGTGTTACTAAGCGTGAAAGTTCCGAAACTGAAGCTGTAGAACTAATAGAACGTGATGACACAGAAGAACTCATCCACAATATCCACATTGACCACCACAAATATCCACCGCCCCCTGCCATCAGCTCCCGCGTCTCACACACACGAGCACTAGATTTAGCAACTTTCAGACCCTTTTAGCGGATTTTTTGCATAGAATATTCATACTGACAAACCTAGCGACTTTTTTGGATAAACCTTAGCTATGGTTCAGTTGGAAGATTTCGCCAGTGCTGTCCCGCAAGCGCGAGGTCTGACTTTCCCGGAGAAGTGTCACCTCTCTCGGCGTCTGTTCTGTGCAGTGAGCGGCAGAGAAGCAGCACTTTCAGTTGGCCGCACCGCAGCCGACACGTCAATAAACGAGTACAAAACAGCGTTTCCTAGCACCTGTCGCTTACTAATTGTTTGGAATTATAAATATGAGCGTAGTTCGTCTGTTAATATCACATGCCAGACGATGCCACGATTATAAATGAGAGTGACTCCTGGTTAACGTATTAAAAGGGGTCGTGTTTAGTCACTATCTAGTGTAGTATTTTTTGACAATATTCACTCATCATGACAAAATAGGGCATTCTAAGTCAATATACTGCAGTATTTCCTCTCTCAATCAGTAGAAAATATTGTTAACACCCGGTCATGCATGAAAAAAAAATACCGTCATGTACCGTGAAACCGGTATAATTTTTAAAAATACCGTGGTATACATTTTTGGTCATACCGCCCAGCACTAGGCCCTATACAATTTCACACATTTACAACCTTGAGGTTCCTTTCACTGTTGCTCGCTGCTGCACGACCGTGTCCCATAGTTGTGTCCAATCTTTTAGATTTTTATAAATAAATGATTTCTTTAATGTTGTAAATCCCTTGTTCATATTTAAACAGGTTATAATAGTATTAGAGTAGGTTGGACACTAGGTGGTGCGTTGGGGTAATTTTCACTATGCAATTGTCTACACAACGCAAGGCTGTCTAATTCTAAACTTTAAAATATACATTTATTTTTATTTATTTTAATTGCACATTTAAATTAAACTGAAGGAAATTATAAATTTACATGCTTAAGGATTATTTCAACCAAACATGAAGTGTGCCTGTGTGGAAAGTGACTGTGCATGGTCCTTCTTGGGTCTTTCACAAAAACGAGTGAGCGCCATTTAAACAAATTAAAATAGGCCCTATATAATATGCACTGTTGCTTAGTATTAAAATTATAGCTTCAGATGCATGATATTTGTAGGGCCCTATGAAATCTGTTTTATTTTTCCCAAATTAGCCTAGGTTTTATTTTTTCCAAAATCTTTTTTTCGGTTTTAATTTTTCTGGATTCAGTTTTTTTTTTTTCTAGATGATTATATTACATTTTAACAAAAAACATGTCTAATTAATTAAAATCATGAAACTTGTTTAATTTAACAGCAATTTAGGCCTATTAAATGTTTAACAAAATTACATTCTTAGGGCCCAAATTCTGCACTTTCTTTTTTATTTTATTTTAATTTTTCTGTATTCCATTTTAATGGTTTAATCAAAAACATATCTAATTAATTTAATTCATAAAAACAACTTAATTTATTAATTTGTATACAATAATAGGGCCCTATAAAATTTTAATTTTATTTACTTATTTTTTTAGAAATTAGAAAAAGTTGTGTATTTTATTTTTTCTGGTAATCG
>NW_015554106.1:543030-549305 GCF_001515605.1 Sinocyclocheilus anshuiensis | reverse complement strand
AATAAATCAAATGCAATTCAGTACACTTCAATCAAACCGCTATATGGACTAGTGTATGTGAATATTAAATGGCAAAAATACTATTTAGCTACTACAGACGACAACCGCGAGCGTTGCGCGCGCTTAAATAGCAAACTAGCAAACGAAACGCGCATCTGCGCCGTTCATTCCGTCACATTCCGCGTTACACAGTAAATTCAGTTTTTATTAATAGATTCCGGGATTCCGTCCCCATTTTCTACGTCGCCCTACTTTTGCTAAGAAGCACGTTCAACGCGGATGCACAGACGGTTGTCGTGGTAATGAACACCACAGCAACCACTTGTGCGTCCGCACTGAACGCGCATCTCGCATATAAAAAGCATTTTAGGGGGCCCTTGGCTTTTGGGGGCCCAAGGCGGTCGCCTACCTTTGCCTAATGGTTAAGTCCGCCTTTGTCCTCAGAAGTAACACAGGAAAGTACATTTATTTTTAATCTTAAAATGTTTTTGTAATAAACATCAAACCAGCATTGGTTATTACATCTGTTCAAAAGGCTAGCATAGCTTTTCAGGATGCCTTGAACATAACAGTGCTATATGGTATCAAATTCAGCTAAAGAAAAGCAGCAAAGGAACTGCACAACACCTTTGGATCAGTTCCTCATTCTTTCCTGAGGACAGCTTTTGAGTTCTTTAAGAACTCAAAAATTTGTTGTCAATACATTAACAGCAAATCTGGTAAAACATTGCTTCCAAGATTTGTCATTTTGTCTCACAACACCCAGCTTTACTACAGCATGGAGACCTTTGGAAGTAGGCATCATGGCGGGGTGTACCATCTCCCCCTTGGCCTTTACTACGGCAATGAAGCTCTTAATCAGAGCTTCAAGATGGGTTGCAGGAGGGGAACGACTACAGTTTGGTAAGTGGTTACCACCGATACAAGCCTTTATGGATGATATAACAACACTTACAATAACAGTCCCCTGCACCAAAAGACTTCTTGAAAAGCTTCATCAATACATCATGGGCGAGGATGAAAATCAAGCCCAGTAAATGTAGAAGCATCTCCATTGTTAAAGGTCATGTCACAGATCAAAGATTTCATACTGATGGAATACCTGTACCAACTGTTTGGGTTGATGGTAGGATGCAAAATTCAAAGACACTGGGCAGTTTGAACAACTAAAAAAAAAGGATACCATCATATCAATAAGACCTTGCTGCCAGGAAAACTCAAGCTGTTGATAAGCGCACAGGTCAAACAGTGGCTCGGACTTCAACAGTGCTTGAGTGGAAAATGGAACTACCCATTACAAGTCTGGTGGAAGAATTCAAATATACTAAAACTAGGGTGGTTATGATCGTCACTGACTCAGATCATCTTGCTATTCGAACAGCATCCCCTCGGGTGACAGCGGGGAGAAAGTGGAATCCAATTGAATCCAACTGCACCGTGCACGATGCAAGGTCAGCTCTTCATTTCAGGGTTGCGGTTGGTCAAGTCCAGCATGGGAGAGCTAGCATTGGGCTCATCCCAAAAGCTAATCAATGGGACAAGGCAACATCAATGCAGAAGAGACAGCTCGTGGTGGAAGAGATCAGGCGGCAGAGCAACACAATAAGGCCATTTCAGTGGCCAAGCAGGGTCAATGGACTGACTGGGTGAACCTAGAAAAGACGAAACTCAGCTGGCGTGATATCTAGGAAATGGAGGGACCTCGGCTGAGCTTTCTCATCAGAGCCAACCTATGATCTCCTACCCACACCTCAGAACCTGAATCAGCAGTTGGGAAAATAATCCACTTGTTCCCTGTGTCAAGCACCTGAAACACTGACACACATACTATCAGGATGAGCTACAAGCCTCACTCAAGGCCATTATACGTGACAAGAATCAAGTTCTAAAGCATTTGGCATCAGTCTTGGAACAGAGGTGAACTACCACAAATGCTTCTCAACAAACGTCAGTAGGATTTTCCTACTTCACACGTCATACCAGCAGGCCAACCTCCAATACACGACATGACAACAAAATGCGCAAGCAGTCTCGAGCAGTCAAGCATTCTGCTCGAGACTGGAGGATGAATGTGGAAACTGGTGTTTCCCCCAACTGGTGTTTCCCCCAGATATGAGGAGCTTTATGGGAGGATAGAGTGGAGGAACCATTTGAGAGAAAATGTTTGAAGTACTCTGAACTGGTAACCGAAGCTGTGCAAAATGGTTCATAATTTTTATAAATATCTGACCTGTTTTGATACAAAACAACTTGGTAAACTTCATGAACTAATCTTGAGAAACATAATCTAAAAAATCTAAAAACTGCATTTCATGACCTCTTTAAGTAACCAGATTCAGAACTAGATTCAGAACGGTTCATTTGTTTGTGCTTCCCATCTCTCTTTTTCATCTGAAAAGTCATAGGTTAAGGTCCGTTGGATCAAAATAAGAGACAGTGGCAGCAGCTGACGGGTTGTGTTGTTTGAGTGGTGGTTCAATGCAGGAGTGCCAAACCTCATAGGACGCTCATACCGAAAGCCACGGCAATAAGAGCGAACCGCAGCATGTAAAAATACCATCGTCATCATTGTTGACGTGCACAGCTGCATGGCTGCTGTTGTAGCACGCTCACTCACTCTTTCACTTTCACTCTTGCTCAGTCTCCTCCTCTTTGAGCATACCCACCATATCATCAAATCCAGATTAGATCTGTTTCCAATTGCACCCCATCTGTGCAGGAGCGCTTATGTGGTCTCAGGCTGCAGGAGCGGGACGTTTTGTATTCAAGGATGTGGCTTCTACGATATTAGATGAGGTCTGGTGTGTCTCCAAAGTTTTGGGGCGTACGGAGTTGGACATATGACTGAACTTGTCTCACACGGCCTCCATTGCAAAACCTAGTGAGTTGCCTCACTGTCTACTGCCTATAAAGGCAGCTACCTTGACATGGCTCAGCGATTTACTGCAGAGCAAATTCATAATCAGATATTAGCATCACTTAATGGTGGATCTGATGACGAAGTTGTCGGCAAACAAAATATTGATTTTGAAGATGAAAAAAAAGGAAAACGTTTGATACTGAATGTACATGAATGTAAGTGATGATGGTGGTAAAGCAGTTGCTCAAAACGCCTCAAAAGTCCTTCCAACAAAATATGCTTTCCCACAAAGAAAGCACAGACTCCCACAAAGAAAAACATGACAATGCATATACAAATATAAATGATATTTAGCATGTAATTCTTCAGGATATCAAATATCAGGATAGTTTTATACTATTGCTAGATATGCATTCCGGGTGGCAAAAAAGTTTGCTTTATTGCTAATCGTATGGAGGGATTACAGATTGAGATCACCCGGTGGGAACTTCCACGCTTTGCCTCTATACAACCCATCTACATCATCTAGTTTCTCTGAACAAAAAAGGACAACGTATCAATGAAATCAGAAGACACCAAAGTGATTGTACGACATTTTGTCATATGGTTGGCACAGTGTGATCAAAAGCCGCATTGTTACATCCACGGGATGAATGAAACTTGGTGGTCCATATGGGGGTTTTCATATCTTCTGATTGCAGATTTCACCATTTTTTCCACATGAGTATATTTTTGTTTATCAGCAGGCTGTGGCGACAGACCAAGGAAGATATTTTCCATTGCTTCAGGCTTATGATACCCCTTTCCTCCAGGAAAACTATGTACACTGTTTGGGAGTCTGTGGGTCACACAGTTTGAGTTTCAGTCCGTTTGCTGTAATGGATGTTTATCTTTGTGCGTCTGTATGTGTGAGTAAGATCCCTCATGCCAGATAAGATGTGTGTTTTTGTATCCTGCTTATCTGCAAAGTTATGGATGATTTGTGGGAAAAGTGCTCTGTATCTCTAAATGTCTCATCTGAAGCATGATTTCTCCGCGCAGACCATTACAGGCTCTGACAACTTGGAAATAAACGGTTCTGAATTCCATGCAGCAAAATTAATTAAGCTTTTCAAGGAGAAAAAACAAGATTTTGCTCAACTGAATGTTAAAGTGTGATTATGGAAAAACAGATTTTCCTTTCAATGTACTAACTTTCAAAGCTTGCAATCCACTCAGAATGAAACTGTATACCTTATTTACACCACAATATCCTATGTACATGAATGTAAGTGATGATGGTGGTAAAGCAGTTGCTCAAAACGCCCTTCCAAGTCCTTCCAACAAAATACGCTTTTCCCACAAACATCACAAGCTGGCTTTCATATAACGGTAGTAGCCAGTACATGTTTCAACATTTGTCTTTTTGTGTTGCACAGAGAATGGAAAACCAGGAAAATCATTGTAATAATTGGGTGAAATATCCCGGTATGTACGCAATATGTACACAAATTAAGGACACAATGTAGATGGCTCAGTGATTGTTTAAGTCCAGATTTTAAAGTGCCCCCATTATGCCATTTTTAAAGTTCCCAAATTTGTTTTGGGAGTCTCCTACAATAGGTTTACATGCACGCAAGGTCAAAAAACGCTTTTGTTTTCTCACAATATGCATTTAATTTCATCACATTTTCCAACGATTCTCAAACAATCCTAAGGTCCTAAGATTCAGTCTCTCTAAACCCCTCCTTTCCGTGAGCCTGCTCTGCTTTGATTGGTCATATCGGCCAGTCTGTTGGGATTGGTCTACTGCGTACAGCACGTGTCGGAAATGATACACCCATTGCCATAGTTCCATATTTTGAACGCTCGATAGAAAATATAAACATCTATTATTTATCATACTTACAGGTTGTGATTCAGTGGAGCCAGCTGGTCCAGATAAACTGGGTACTGAGCCATCTTTCAAGAGCAAGCGTTTTGTGAATCCCACGTTGTACTCCACGAGATTAGAGAAGCAGTCATCAGTAAAATGACGGGAACACAAAAAAAAAAAAGATTGGGGTTGTACCGCTGTGAATTTCAACTACTGATTTTTGCAGCCTTATCTTTTTGAAGTGAAAATAAAACAAATTTACTTTCACAGCGTAGGACACAGAACTTCTTCTCGACATGATGTTAACCACACGAACAAGCTACAGTGTTTGAGGTGGGTCAGCGGCCGGCCAAAGTAGAACATAGGTGGGCACTATGCAAATGTGTTTCCCCGTGAAGTGTATCCATCATGGAAGTGGGATTCAAATTACTGATGACTCGTTTAGGCTGTTCAGAGTTGATTCTTTCTTTTAGGAGACAATAACTTTATTTATCGTGCACTTTCGGCTTTTCAACTTTGCAAATTGTTTACATTCACATACAGCTACATTATACACTGCATGACAGGCAATATTCGAAATGGTATAATAGGGGCACTTTAACTATTATGCCAATGTTGAATGTTGTGTATGCTGTCTGTTGTACATATAGCTTTAGCATCTCTCTCACACTTACCGGCCTATTGTATACATGCATTCCCGGGCAGATGACTCAAAGCCGTCTGGGTTCATGGATGGCAGGATGTGCACACGACTGCTGTTCAACAAACGTGTCACCAACGGATCACTCAGGTAACGACTGGTCAGATAATCGATCAATTGAAGCAGTAACACACGGCCCACAGCCTGAACACAGAGAAATAAATAGGCTACAGTCAAAAATAATAATAATAATAAATGTATTTATTTATTTCTAAAATGTTGCATTTTATTTGAAATAAGTCTCAAGAAGCACCGGCGCCATGGTAAACTTCTTGTAATGCACAGCATTTCATGGTTTATTGCTTTTATTAAAGGGGTCATATGATGTTGCTAAAAAGAACATTATTTTGTGTATTTGGTGTAATGAAATGTGTTTATGCGGTTTAAGGTTCAAAAAACACATTATTTTCCACATACTGTACATTATTGTTTTTCCTCTATGCCCCGCCTTTCTGAAACGCATCGATTTTTACAAAGCTCATCGGTCTGAAAAGCGAGGTGTGCTCTGATTGGCCAGCTATCCAGTGCGTTGTGATTGGCTGAATACCTCAAGCGTGTGACGGAAATGTTACGCCCCTACCATACTGTGATGCCCTGTGCGGCCGGAGCGACGAGACAAAAAAATTAAAACCCATTATAAACGAGGCATTTGTTGCATCCAGTGGGGACATAATTATGGATTATAATGACTTACACTGTCTTTTTAAGCATTGCGCTGCATCGCGCCGTGTAAACATAAAACCATGTCTGCATTTGTAATCGGAGAAATGACAAACAACAAGCCCTACTCTACACTGCCCAAAAAACTTCGCTTTAAATATAAAAAATATAAAATATAAAAACTCTTTAAATATAAAAAA
>NW_015554106.1:536607-542623 GCF_001515605.1 Sinocyclocheilus anshuiensis | reverse complement strand
TTCTTTAAATATGAAAACTTACAGTCTGTGAGTCAGAACAGCCGGCATTGTAGTCTACTCTACCAGGATCAGGAAACAGTCCTCCATAAAATGTGCTGCACAATGTATCTGAATATTTGGGTTGAACTGTTCTGGAACAGTGTTGTAAATACAACTTAACCACTGATTTCTAGTCGTGTCCTCTTTTGGAAGGCCAAACAAAGTAGTTTCGCTTTCACAACGAAACACAGCGTCTTCACGACATGGCGGCAGCAACAATACTACAGCGGGAATAAATGTTACGCCTTCTTTCTTTGCGTGAACATTTGGGCGGCATCATGCAAATCTTCCCACATCGTGACGTAGACATGTGGGGGCGTGTTAGAATGAGCCGTTTTAGGTAGGCGTGGTTGACTCTTAACTTTTATAAAGAATATCTCTTTGGATTTGAGACTTTAGTCTTTGCAACTTTACAGCTCTTCTTTATGCACCAAGAGCTTGTAACACTCCAAAGAGAAAGGAAAAATTGAAATCGCATCATATGACCCCTTTAAAACTATAACTATAAAAGCAATATTATAACGTTCAATAAAATAAAATAAAACAAATAAAAAAATAAAAAACATTTAAAAAAAATGAGTAAAACAAATATCAAAAAATAAAACAAATAAACAAATATACACAAGTAAACCAAAAATGAAAACAAATTTTACACTGTCTAAACTGAAAATTAAAAGTAATTTTTTGACACTTGTGGGAGATTAAAAAAAAAAGTATGAGAAACCACACAATAACTCAGTCTGAACAAATGTTTTATCAGACAGCTACAGTATGTGTTGAAGGATTTTGGACCAATGAGATTCTGCTGTGGGACAGGTTACCCAGAATGCCCTACAAAATACATCAAGTAACTGGCTAAATGCCTTATCAATCACGGTTGAAGCTACTTAGGACAAACCTCAAATTAAGATTGAAGCGATAGCTCAACTTTTGTTGGTTTATTACGTAATGACCGGTTAGGACATGAGTCAAAATGATCCATTTTATTAACTGTCCAACTGAAATTCACCAAAACAAACTCCTCATAAAAACTTTTTCTTGCCCAATAAACTTACTAAATAATATAAAGATGTGTCAGTATCTTCAGCAGGAAATGAACCGTTCCTTTCCTAGGAAGACGACATTGAATAGATCATTCATGCCATATCATTGTGGTCTCTTCTGGAGGTCACAGGCCACCAGAGGCGCTTTGATGTGGTGTGGGAGAGTTTGCACTGCTACTCACATCTTACAGGAGCAGCCATACCAGAAACTACTCACAAAACCTGAAGCCCGAGGTGCTCATTATAAAACAACATGGCAAGCTCTGAGACTACAGATAGAATCGGTCTGGTGTGGATGACTGTGTACTCTTTCTGAGAAATGATGGCCTCCATTTGTCCCGAGGACAATGTTTTTTCATAGAAACTATATCCGAGTGAAACTTTAATCTCTGAATGAGGTTAAAGTGCACGTCATACACACAGCGACACCGTGAGACCTGAGATTATGAAGCACAAGTGCAGACCAGTAGAGCCGTGGGTTAAACGTTCTGTGTTGTACTCTGCGTCTAACAGCGTGTATGATTACTGTTATCTGTGACAGCTGAGACAGACCACAGCAAACATCAGCTCAGCAGTGTGATAACATCTTTAGAAGAGAGTAGTAACAATCTCACTTAAATAATATTAGTTTCATTTTGTTTGAGTGATTTCGAACTTTAAAATTATCAACATATGATAGGAAAAGGCTTACAGCTGTCCCCGATTCGACTTCTATCAACTATTCAACTATTTCTGCTTACACATTTCTGCCGACATGACAATTTCCTTCCTCTTTTAATAGTTTTACTTGAGGACTTTGTGGGATCCTATGATTTTACAGTCGTCTTTTCAGTTTTTCCTGTTCCTTCATCAGTCGATTTGGATTTCAAATCCATACGAAAGAAACACTTGCTCCATAAGATCTCCAAGCAAATTCTGTAAACCAAGAGCTTAAAATGTCCACTGATGACGATATATTGAGTCCTCTAGTTCTTCCTGTCTCCATAAGCACTCACTCATCTCAGAACAAACATCTGTTTCAACAGCAATACTCTTCCTGGGAAACAGTAAAGTCTGGTTTCACGTCTCATCGACACATCTTAGAAGTTCTTAAACATTGTACTTGTCATTTTATAGTCTACATTACTGCAAATTGCTTTATGTTGATGTGTCATTACATTTCTCTTATAAAGTTCATTGATGTGGCTGAAACTTTGATGTGGTTTTGTTTTTGTTTGCTGTATAATTTACATAGTGTCTATCTATTGTGAGGGAAAACAGTGAGTGAACTACAAGAAGATCTAAGAACTGTTTACCATTTCCTCTTCAAAAGACCCGCCACACCAACACAAACAGCACACCCTCAGTCCCCTCAGCGCTCCAGACGTCATCACAGGGCCCAACGCCAGGCCTGAAAAACATACGGCGCCCTGATGCTCACACCTAAACATCTCTAGATCGACTCCCAAAACCTTTCAGCATGTGTGCGAGGGCACAGACAGATCCCTCACACCTGTGTGGTGATACATTTAAGGGCAAGCTTACACTTGTTGGTGAAACAAAACACCTGTGAGAGAGGAAATGGTAGAGGGGGTCCAGCTTAATAATAATTTAAGAAAGAATTCAACAGGATTTCGCTGTCATACTAAACTGCTTTGAGTTTATCTGGCCGAGCGCTGTAGATTCCTGACATCTATTCTTTTGTTTTGAAATGTTTTGTTAAAAGTGATTGTGAAATATGAAACCGTTTCAGAGTGCTGACTGACTGTCTGGATACTACGTACAAAACTAAGCATCTGTGAAAACTTTTAAAAAAGTGAAATGGTTTAGATATTTAATAAGATGCAAATGCCTATTATTGGATATTTTAATGATTTTTTGTGAATATGATTAATGATATTATGCGAATATGAAAATAATATACACAATACTACAATACAAAAAATTAACTTTTCCCCCTGTACAGCAGTTAATATTTCTGCTGTAAATGGCATGTACAATGAAAAGAACAATGATTGGTCTCCTACATGTCAGCCAGATGGTCTTTTCCTGTCTAAGTAGGCAGTACTAGACCAGACTTATGCTGAATACTTATGGTCAAAAATCTGGCTTTGTGAGTCTAGAAAAACATTACATTTACTGACAAGCCTATAAAAACGTTAGTGAATGAAATGACTAAACCAGAGGAGAATATTTATGGATCTATCTCCGATTACTGAGGCACGTGGGCTGCTTGTTTAAGTTGGCATGTGTGTGCAGCCCGTGTGTCACAGTTGGCACGTAGACAACAGGAGAATTGTCCTAGATAAACGGCTACACACTATACCTACAGCTTCTTGTCAAGACCACCCAAACTCCGGTTCATCATAACGCCCTTAACATTTTTACAATCCTTAAATAAGATCAGACAAAAAAATAAAAAATAAAAATAAGGGTCAAATCAAGACCAAAAGTGAGAGAGATCAGAAAAAAGGGAGCCACTGTTGAAAACCTCCGGTTGGACTCGGAGCGGTCTGTATACTATATTCACAATCGTGCTTTCATTCAACCGGTGGGCCGGGTCTGGTCTGGCCGGAGCAGCGTGCAGAGGAATAATTTAAGATAGAAGTAAAACCAGAGCTGGAAAAAGAAGTCAGTCACACTGCACTGACTATATAGCCGAAGGTCATCTGACCCTGTGTTACACGTTCACTGGACTTCACCTTTCCATGAATGCCTCTCACTGTTACATAATGCAATCAGTTTTTGAACACAAAATAATGTTTAATTTACATAATACATAGGATACTACTTCAAAAACCATTGTGCACTAATAGCAAGCATCACTATTACTATTTCTTCTATTCTTTGTATTCAATTCTATCCCGCTTATGCAAAAGACAAATGATACCTCAAAATGGTGTGGCTACGGTTAGGGTTAGGAGAAGAGGTGTGCTATTCTCTCACTAAGCAACTGCATTTATAATTTTCACTTGGTGGACAAAATTATGGAAAATCCATTAGACTTACATTGAAAAGGGACCCAAAGCCATACAGACCAGAATATCATAGAAGCCATATCTTTACAAAACTAGTCTACTAATACTGTGAGCAGTGAGTGAATTTGGACACGGAGCACATTTAGATGCACACATCATACTAATAATTACAGAAAGCTGATTTACTTTTATTTAAATAAATACATTGCATGTATTTGCATTACATGCAAACCAATTACCCAACAACGCAAGAAAAACAGATTTTTTTTAAACCAGTCTTGTTAAAGATGGTTATTTCCCAGTGATGATTCTACTCAAGAGTATTCCATTTATTTATAAGTTGTGATGTTAAAGCATAAAAACCCTTGAGTATTCCAAAATGTCAGCAGGAAACTTGTACAGGCTCATTTTTCTCATGTTTGCTTTTTTTCTCTCTCTCCAACTCTACAATATCTGGTAAGCTTCAATAGTAACAAAATGATCTTAAAATCTGCCATAAACCATAATTAAGTAAAGAGATTTAAAATCCTCACAAAGCATTATGGGTACTCGAGCTGTTGAATGTTCATAGTTTGCACACTCAGTATTGCGGCATATTATGGGATTGAACGAGTGCACTCAATGTCCTCCATTTTTTCGTACACCACTAAAAATGACTGTCCCTTCAAATAGCACCACATATAAGGGTATAAGCAGCAATTTTGGACACAGCCTTAGGCTCTTTTGGCTAGTGTCAGTAAGCAGTCGACCAGCACACCCTAGAAACAGCAGAACAATGCCCTAGCAACCACCTAGAACAGGGGTTTTTCAAACTGGGGTCCGTGACGCAAAGCCAGGGGGTCCGCAAAATAATTTGCTATACCGTATTTTCCAGACTGCAACTCATGTTTTTTATCTTCTGAAACGTGCTATGATTTATATTCCAAAGTGACTTATATAATGAATTAAATGTCAAATAAGCAAAGCTTAAAACTTAAAAGCAGGCACTTCAAGGTTTATATAGCTAAATATATTTCTCATGTCTGTTGACAAGTAGACAGTATTGCAGAGTTTTTCTTCATTTTAGGAAGTGGTTCACATAGACCAAGACGGCAAGCGCATTTTGTTTGTTTTCTTTATTTTACAAAAGCACAACGTTTCACTGTCATTTTGAAGGTACACAAATAAAAATAGACCGTTTTGAATGATGTCTGATGGATATCACATTTTTCCGCTGATATAAGGAATCCAAAGTGTTTACGCTGGCGCCTCCCGCGCGCACACAACAAATCAGTTCTAGCATTGCAACTTGACATCACAGCCTCATCATCAGCAAACTAAATGAGACAACTAAACCTACAAAAGGTAATTGGTGACTCAATTTAACTTGTCTGTTGTACAATATATAGGTTATGCCATTCAGCGTGAGCATGCCGTGGTGGTTTTCCAAACACTTTTTTGCATATGTGAAGGATGCTGTTAGTAGATATTCGGACATGAGAAGTACAAAGCCTTCTTTACATAATAAGTAGCCTAATAGTTTAGGAACCAAATGTTAGACGGCGTAACGATTCACTCATGGAAAAGATTCATGCCGAATGAGAGGTTTACGAGCCCACTATGTGGTTAAGTTTCAGTTTTTTAGTAAGCAAGTTTAGTTTGTTATGGACATAGCCATAGGCGCCGATTTAGGTTTCTGCTGGTTTTTATAAACCACATTTTCACCGCTGTTTACACAAGTAAATGATAACTGGGCTATCATACACATACGCAACAAATGCTTAACATATTCTTAAACATTCTCATTACTCAGTAATTCATTATACTGGGTGTTAGTTTTTTCTTGAATAGGCTATACTCCGTTCGATGGTTTGATGAATTCACTACACAAAATGTATCTTGCGAAGTGAAATGCATGCAATTACCAACCAAATAAATAATACACACATTTTTTCTATGATGGTTTGCGCTTCACTAAATAAAATTATTTAATAAATA
>NW_015554106.1:531192-536571 GCF_001515605.1 Sinocyclocheilus anshuiensis | reverse complement strand
AGAGACATGATTTAATATATATATATATATATATATATATATATATATATATATATATATTTATATATTATATAAGCCTGCTGTAAGCCGAGAGATGTGCTGGCGCCCTCTCGTATTACAATAATGCACTCTTTACATTTGCCATTAAAATAATGCCAAAAACTGCCTCAAATTAACTATAAATACGAGAATAAAGTCGTAAAAGCTGCAATCCATTTCTTATTGGTTGAAAGGAATGAAGACTATCTTGTGTTTTTCACGAGCACCCACAGGATAGGCGCCTATGGCATTTAAAATAAATGTTGTTTGTAATGATCGGCACTATAATTAATTTTTTTATATATACATACATATAAATTTTTTTTTGTTCTGTTATGAATGCCACAAAATTTAAATGATTTGGAGTGAGGGGAAGTAAAATTCATGTTAGTGTTTATAATGTTTTTTTTCCCCTAACATTTGTTTTATTTAGACCTATTCAGTATTTAAATTATATCAGAAAGTAATAGTAAAATGTGACTTACACACTGATGCAACTTAAGTTTTGTTTTGTTTTTTCCCCCCTGACCTGGTGCAACTTTCCGGAGAATATGGTAAATTTAATTATATTATGCTGTAGTATTAAAAAGTACATATACAATGGGGACCATTTGCACCAATAAAACATTCATATTATGTTCATTCCTCCTACCCACATTAAACTTTAGCCTTAAACACTGTTATAATTATGAGGGGGTCCCTGGAAAATTCTCTCCCCTGTAAGGGGTCCCTGGCTCCAAAACGTTTGAAAACCCCTGACCTAGAACACTTTAGCAACCGCACAGCAACACACCAAGAACACCACTAGTGTGTAACCACCCAGTAGAAAATCGTGAAACGAGCAGAACAAATTTGCCCAAATCGTTCTTAAAACCATTTGCTTTCATGCACTTGGCAGACGCTTTTATCCGAAGTGACTTAAAGTGCATTAAAGAAACTTTTCTTGGTAAAATCAAACTGATAATCAAACCCACAACCTTGGTGTTGCTAATGCCATGCTCTGTAGTTGAGCTACAGGAACAGAAACAAGGAATTGTTGCAATAAAAAATAAAGACGCAAAAAAGATTCAGACAGGTTTCTGTTTGTGTTTCATAAATGAGGCCCAAAGTAATGTAATTATTTAATTTTATTCTGAGTAATGTATTGATGTAATGCAGAATTCCCATCTCTTCTCCTCTTTCATCCCTCAGTAATCCATACTAGCCCTGTCTGTGTTTACTGTCTGTTCGTTCGCTTTAGCTACATGTTTAAAGATACTTTTTGTTATTCAGATTTACACAAAAGGATCATGTTCGGTCTTATTGGGACATTAAGAGACTCGGACCATTTTAGGAATACTTCAGTGGTGTATCAAAGGTCTGGCACACACCTCACCGCGAGATGACTCATGGATGCTGATGAGTAATGTTTATGTGACTTATTTGAGTAATGTTTACGTGTTTATTTGAAATGCACCTCCCATCCTGGATGTTCATATGGCTTCCTTGCATTTGCGTGATTTGAACAGTGGTCCTCTTTAAACATCCAGACAGGATGTTGTCTAATTAGATAATACCATGGAGCCTCAGCTGCCGTCAGACAAGTGAAGCTTTGACCAAATTTAAAAGGCCATTAGAGAAATGTAATGTAGCTACCGGTGATATGCATGAAAGTGTTTGAAGGTGAAGCATGATATTTTGGAAGTGTGTTATTTTATTTTATGACGTTTTAAGCTCTTGGTTTACACGATAACTACATAATGACAAATACTACTGCAGAAGTATGTGAAATGGCCACCAAGTTTCTATGGTGTTGTGAGTGGTTGCCAGGGTGCTGTTATGTGGTTTCTAAGATGTTCAAAATGGTCTTAAGCATGTTGCCAAGGCATTCTGAGTGGTTGCCTGGCCAAACAGCCCAAAAGTACTTGCCTTAGAAAACCACATCGATTATTGTTTGTCAAACACTCATAGCAGCCGATTAATCCCACCTCTAATCAGCTGTTGGTTAGATAATCTGGAAGTTCCTCTCCAAATTTACACCATTGGTTGAGCTAAAATATAATGCTTAAATAACATTTTAAAAAGCACACGTGAATATTTGACAGAATGAAAATTTGCTACAGTGGAAAAGAAAAGTCACCTTTATTTATATGGAGCTTTATACAATACATATTGTGTCAAAGCAGCTTTACAGTGTTAAACAGTGCTGAAAACAGTCCGTTTTTCCAGTTAAAGTTGGTTCATCGTTGATTCAGTGATGTCATCATCCAGCTCAGTTCAGTTCTCTTCCAATAGTGTCTGTGCAATCAAGTCAAATATTGCCAGAAATTCGAAGGAACAGAACACAGCAGACTGAAATGTTTCATTATATCCTTCTGTTCTGTTGTGTTCTACAGATATTCTTGTGATATCAATGTCACATTAAAATTCCAAGCATTACATTATTTTCCCCGATGAATAAAAATACAGCACGATGGAAACTTCACGGGTTATTCAGTCAGATAAGACAACCTTATTTGAAAAAAAAATTTAGTCCTTTTCAGTTGAAGTTTCCCAAAGTGGAAGTGCTATTTATAATTTAAACCCTGTTCAGAAAAGGTGGATGGTCATCCCTACTGCAAATTAAACTGGGATGTAATTAAGTACTTTTTTTTTTTTTTTTTTTTACTATAAAGTATATTTACATTTTAGCCAATAATCTCTCTCCAAAAATCTTTCCCAGCCCATTTATCCAATAGCAATTCCAACCAGTTTCTCTTCAGCAAATTTTGTTTAGTCCCCCTCACAAAGACAGGAAGTACTGAATTCACAATGGGCATGGGGGGCGGAGCACATTAGTGAAAAGATCCCCCCCCCCCATATACCCCACCTTGGAATTTTTTTCCGGTGAAGGTCACAGTCCACTGCTCTTCATTGCAGTGGAACCCAGCCGGTTCCTCGGACTGTAATGCTTTTGTGTATAGACCCTTTTCCCACACACCCCTTACCAAATACACCCCTTCAGACCAGCACTGGCCCCCTCTCGCCCAAACAACAAGAAACAAAACTAAACAAACGGAGAGCTGGATCTATTTAAAGAAGCTTCCAATTCCAAATTTAGCCCCATCTAAAGAAAACAGACATGAAAAACTGAGTTCTTTGGAAGCGGTTCAGAAATATGAAACCCGTTCACGCAAAAGGTCCTGCTTGCAACGTAAGACTTAGTGAAAACATGACTGTGTTTTGCAATAACTAACCGAGGGAAATAGCGGCATTACCTCGTTTCCGTGCATATTGCCCACGTATTTGAATTCCGGGATGCCCGTTCTGTGTTCTCTGGGATGTTGACCCAGTATTAAGACCCAGAGTTCTCTTCCTAGAAAGACAAAATGTAAATGTTAATCGACTGCAAACAAATGTTTCAATAAGTGAATTTGCAACTGAATTAAGTGCTGTGGATCTTGTGCGGGTCACATTATTAATGTCTCACAGTTTTCGGAGTTAACCAGATACTCAAATAATGTTTTTGCACAGTTTGGGCAGGAACCTGGCAACCCAATCCCATGTAATCTCACGTTTAGCTCTAATTCACGCTGTCTGCTTGTCTCGGTCTCTAAGGACTACTGAATATGGATCTCATATTCACTGCGCAAGTTAAAGCATGCTTGCTTCAGGACAACTAAAAAAAAAATAATAATAATTAAAAAGATGAGCTTAAAAAGGGAAATTAAGTCTTCCAAACCATGACCATTTGGTCAAAATTTAAACAGTGTAATATTATTACAATTTTAATGTAACTTTTCAATTTTAATATTATAGATAAAAAAAAAAAATTCAATAAAATTAAATAAATAAAATATGTTATATAAAATATATATATAACTAAATGGTCTGATAAGCACCCACAATACTATATCAATCTTTTCTATGTGAAACTTCCAGTTGGTCTACCTAGAAGAATGCTTTCCATAGTGTACCTTTACAAAGATCATCAGAGGCCATCCTGAACATCCCCAGGCACCAAAGATAGGGGTACTATTGTACCTTCCCTCCCTCCCAAGTAAGCTGTGGTGTGTGTGGTCCATGTAAAGTTCTCTAAGGTGTGGACCTCGAAATACTTGAAGCCTTTCACTCTTACTACAGGGGCGTCTCTCCAAGTTCACAATAGTTTCTTTAGTCTCGTTGACACGCTGTTAGAAAAAGTGTCAGGTTCTCCATCTCCAACAGATTGGCTACTTTTATACACATTAAATTCCTGTAAAATTACTGGATTAACTTTTGTTAAAATATACCTATTATTGAACACCAAAATGTCATTAAAACAGCGTCTGAGACTGGAAATATAATAGGATACTAACAATTTGAGAAGAAAAAAAATGCATTTGGTGCTGAATGCACAATTTATGCAGTTGTTCAAGATGTCACAGCTCACAATTTACTTCTAAGACTAACGGTGTCAAACTCTGTGAATGGGTCAAATTATTTGAAAGCAGACTTCTTATGGTATGTCAGCATCCCGTACGTGCTCAAACATGCACGCCAATATTATGGATTTGTTCAGACATACCATCTCGAGAGACCTTTAACAGCTTATTTTGGCATTGTCTGCACTGATTTGACATTTTGACAGCGAGTCCTGTCCACACACAACCTCCAAACAGAAAAATGCAGATTTACAGCCAAGTATCTGTCATCAGCAAAGACGATGGTCTTCTGGTCAAATACGCTCCAATATGCTGCAATAATCAGAGCTACTATTAACGCACCTGGACTTTTATTCCCAAAGCAGCAAAAGAGTAGGAGTGATCTTGGATGTTTTTTTGTAGGATTAAAATTTGACTCCTTTAACACTAGAACCGCCACGGGGTAAATTTTACCTGTGGCTGTTTTTCAAATGTACATAAAATATTTAAAATAAAACATTCAAGTCTCCCAGTCATTGACTTTTACTAAAATTATGTAATTTACAATCCAATGTTGTTAAAAATTATTTAGATAAAACCAGCTCAAAGAACGGGGCATTTATACCTATAAGCGCCAGCGGGTCAAATTTACCTGCCATATAATGCATGTATTTTCGCGCTGTCATTTTCTTGCCGCTTATGTTTTAACATTGTACATTTCCAGGCAACGCCTTTCACTCACTGATTTAGCGGTTATCAGTTTCATAAATAAAGTCAAAATGACTTAAAAAAAAAAGGCGATTTATGGAAGGTTGATATTAGAAACACTAAATACCATGAGTGATGGAGAGTCTGATGGTAAGTTATGCGTCCTGGGTCAGCTCAGCATCTGACGGCTCATCTGACAGTGATCAAGATATCATATTTACATGTTTTAGCCTCACGTTACTCTAATTGGTCAAACTTTGGTTTAATTATT
>NW_015554106.1:520625-529831 GCF_001515605.1 Sinocyclocheilus anshuiensis | reverse complement strand
TCATTGACTTTTACTAAAATTATGTAATTTACAATCCAATGTTGTTAAAAATTATTTAGATAAAACCAGATCAAAAAATGGGGCATTTATACCTATAAGCGCCAGCGGGTCAAATTTACCCTCTATATAATGCATGTATTTTCGCGCTGTCATTTTCTTGCCGCTTATGTTTTAACATTTTACATTTCCAGGCAACGCCTTTCACTCACTGATTTAGCGGTTATCAGTTTCATAAATAAAGTCAAAATGACTTAAAAAAAAAAGGCGATTTATGGAAGGTTGATATTAGAAACACTAAATACCATGAGTGATGGAGAGTCTGATGGTAAGTTATGCGTCCTGGGTCAGCTCAGCATCTGACGGCTCATCTGACAGTGATCAAGATATCATATTTACATGTTTTAGCCTCACGTTACTCTAATTGGTCAAACTTTGGTTTAATTATTTAATTTTTGTCTTGCCATATCGTTTATTGTTTGCTATTGTGTTGCTATTCTAGTCTGGCCATTTCCTGAAGAAAAAAAAATCTGATATATGATGTAATGAATAAAACCATTTTTTGATTACCCGAAGTTTAATGGTGTTGTTCTCTTATTCAAATTATAAATGATATAACTAAACAAATTAATAAATATTTAGGTGAAGCTGTGCGCTTGAATTTGTCATCGCATCATGCAGTGTGGTGAATTATTATTGCTCATTATTGTCTATAGGCTGTTTTAGTCATTCATAGCATGGGTTATCTTAATATATTGATTAATGACAATGTATTATAATATTACACCACCCAAATATTTAGGCTACTACCCTCTAATTTCCGTTGTCAATGCAGGCTTTTTTTTTAATTTTTTTTTTTAGGTAAGGCTACTGACCGCAATGGATTAGTGTAGCCTGCATTAAAAAAAGTCTTGAATATAAAACAACAGGATAAAAATGACTAGACATAATCATTTCATGAGTCTAGACACTTCTTTGTGAAGACAGTGGCATAATACAATGAAATATGTTCTTTAGCCATATAAATACAGTTGTCATGTGCGTGGGTAAAATTTACCCGCTGGCGCTTTTAGGTATACAGCGACCTCTGGCGGTTCTAGTGTTAAGGCGGCATGAAATTAAACTTCACACTGTCTGTTTTCTAAATGCACGTTATTATAGATCTTATTGTGAGCAATGAATCCGTGTATGTTTCATTTCTTAATGTTTTGACTTCATAATGTTTAGGCTAAATCAGAAGTTATAACTGAACCAAAATAGTCATAACCAAATCACCCACATCTTAAAGTCCCCGCCCTACATTTTTTCAATAATCCATTACACTTGGATGTACGTCACAATATGGAAGAAAAGATCTGACACTACTTCCGTTATGTTGTGACTTTAACAGCAGCTAAAACGACTCAACCACCCAATTGTTCAAATCACAAAAACCGCTCCATTCAATTTCCTCCATGAACAAAGTTTTTTGCACTTCTGTACATATCTGAAATCCAATTACTGCTGTTTATCAAACAAGATAAAATGATGTGCAGAATTATGAATGATTAAAGGATTTCTTTCAGCAGTGTAATCTTGATTAAGCCGACGCTGTTGCCAAATGGCATTGGTCTGGGTTGATAATCACCATACGAGAGCTTTAGTTAATTAGGCCCAACTAATCAAGCATATGAAACATAATATTATATCAGAGATAATCATAGCCCACCTCCTGTTCTTTCCCCAGTGGGCAACTGTAACACTGATTAGGCAGAGACAGGGTGGTCAACAAACAAGAACGGCCTTCCAGGCTAAGCAGCTGGTGTCCTAGATTACCTCTAGTCAGCTCAGGTCTCTTATTCCCTGGTCTTAAATAGGCGACACAGCGGGATTAGGACAAGGGGTTAGCCTGATGGGGCAAGAGCGCACAATGGCTACACAATCTACTTGAGGTCTGAAGTGATTGGAGAAATGGGCTTTACAATCAGCCAGTAACAAAGGCTCCCAAGAGATGAAGGAGATGGGTACGACTTCATTAAGGGTTGCTTTCCAAGTGCAACTCCATCAGCTAAATGAAAAGATATGGTACCACAGTGTCCTTGGATTAGCTTCAGACACTACCTGCATTAGTAGAAAGATCTTTAACTGGGGAAGCAGAGGTTTACTTGAGGTTTTAATCAACTAAAGTGGGCCCAAAGGTCAGCCTTGGGGCACACCGCTTGCCCAGAGATGAAGAAAACAAGATTTGGACTGAAGCGTATGGAGGACCACCCTTATAGAAACAGAGGTTGAGAGAATTCGTACAGCGTGATATTAGCATCTAAATCAGATAGAGAAAAAGAGAGAGAGAGGAAAGAGTGAAAAAGACTTGGCAGCGAATGTGTTCTACTCAATGATGGTTTTGTGCGGAGCCAAAAGAGCAACCTGATCCACGGACCGAATTAACTTGAAATGTCACGGACTAGCAGCACGTTCAAAGATAAGCCAATGTCTCCATCACTCTGTAATCTTAAGCACCATAGCTGTGAGCTAGGTGGCCACAGTAACCCAACAAAATTACTTTATTAATAGCAAAAAAAAAAAATCAGGATATGAATTGCAGGAAGTGTTAGATTTTGATGAAATTAAAATCTGAAACACTATCATAATTGTGTCATTTAGTTTTCTTTAAATGCATTAAAAAATACTGAACAAATAACAATCGTATACATACACACTACCATTCAGTAAGATTAATACTTTTATTCTGCAAACAATTAACACATTTAATTCTTCAAAATTGACAGGAATGACTTTTACATTACAAAAAGATTTCTAGTCCAAACAAATGCTGTTCTTTTGAACTTTCTATTTATCAACGAATCTGAAAAAAAAAAGTTCCACAAAACTATTAAGTAGCACAATTGATTTCAATACTGATAATAGGAAATCTTTCTTGAGCACAAAATCAGCATATTAGAATAATAGAATAAGTAATGGCTGCTGATAAATTCAGCTGTAACAGGAATACATTATAATTAAAAATAGAAAACAGTTATTTAACTGGAATATTTCCTAATATTACTGTTTTTACTGTATTTTTGATCAAATAAATACAGCCTTGGTTGAGTTTCACAAACTTCTTTTAAAAACTCACTGACCCCACACCTTTTAAAAGTATTGTGTTCATTCATCCATTTAAAAGTGGTAAAGTTTTATGCTTCAAATAAGGCTAAATCAAATACCACTTCCAAGTTATACAAGACAAGGATGAGCTACACTAAATCAGAAAAAGTCTTAACCTTTAATGTGGAAAGGATGCCTGACAATCACTTTCTTTCACTGTTAAAACTAGACTTGTCCGTTTCCCACATGCAAGCAAAGGTCAGCTTTATTTGTTATACCAATCTCTAAGCACAGGCGCTGCATTGTGCTCCTGTGTGGGCAGTATTTACCGGCTCTGTTTAACTCCGTCAGATTGACTGACTGTGGAAAACAGCAAATCTTTAGCTGCACCGATTTCCCTTTCAAATAACAAATGGGATGAGCAAACTATCCTTTCAAACATCCCCAGACAATAAAGACTGCTTCAAAACGCTCTTTCAATAAGGCCGTATAGGCGTAGAGACGGATCTTTGAAGCGGGGCATTGTAGCTACCCTGTATCCTTTTGTTGGGGTAATAGAGTAAAACTGGCTGGTCTTTCCGAGCACCTAAGTAGAACCATGGGAAACTAGCGTGAGGTCTGTTCAAGGTGATTTGTGTTAACGCGCTGGATTTTGCCGCTGATATGAACCGCTTTGGTACACTTCAAGTGGTTTGACATTTGGCGCTCAGAAAATACGAGACGAGAAGTCCAGTCAGAGACCAAGATCCTAATCAAATGTTGTCTAAATCATTAAATTAACAAATTTTCTCAGATGTGAATGGTAAATTAAACAAATTTTAACAACACGTATATCAACCTAAAATCTAAATGCACTCTTACTCTTAAGTTAATAGCATTGTGGTTTAAATATGCACAAACGCTCCTGGAATTGCAATATAAAACTGGTAGCGCTTCGAGCTCAGCAAGTACTGATGTGCTAACTATTATCATTATGTATCAAGACTGAAAGGGCTGATGAGATTGACTCTGACACCTTTACATAGGACGGTTCAAGGGGATACTTTTAGGTAGTCCAGCACATTCAGAGAGGTGCTGCACAGTGAGAGATTCTCCATGAGATTTTCTATGGAAGTTCTCAATATTGCTTTACAAGTGGCCCTAAACAGTATTTGGACATTTAAGCAACACTTTAAATTAATGAAATATACTTCCTTCATAAACAAACAAATGATGCTAGGTCATTTCTCAGAACTAGTTTTCAGTGGATGCATAAAAGTTTAACCACAGGTGTAATTTAAAGGGGTCATATGATGTTGCTAAAAAGAACATTATTTGGTGTATTTGGAGTAATAAAATGTGTTTATGCGGTTTAAGGTTCAAAAAACACATTTTCCACATACTATTGTTTCTCCTCTATGTCCCGCCTTTCTGAAACGCGTCGATTTTTTACAAAGCTCATCAGTCTGAAAAAGCGAGGTGTGCTCTGATTGGCCAGCTATCCAGTGCTTTGTGATTGGCCGAATGCCTCAAGCATGTGACGGAAATGTTACGTCCCTTACAATATTGTGATGCCTGCGGCAACCACATGTGTCAACCCCGGGCTGGACTCCGCTTCGTCCACGGTGAAAGCCGATCCGGTGATCCACAGCGCAAAGTTGTTGCATTTCCTCAGCGACCAGCACGGATCAGCTCCAGGCATGACGAAGCGATATCGTCCTCTTTTGGAAGGCCAAACAAAGTAGTTTCGCTTTCACAACGAAGCACACAGCGCTTTCACGTTATGGCGGCGGCGGCAACAATACTACAGCGAGAATAAAAGTTACGCCTTCTTTCTTTGCGTGAACATTTGGGCGGCGTTATGCAAATCTTCCCACATAGTGACGTAGATATGTGGGGGCGTTTTAGAACGAGCCTGTTTTAGGTAGGCGTGGCTGACTCTTAACTTTTATAAAGAATATCTCTTTGGATTTGAGACTTTAGTCTTTGCAACTTTACAGATCTTCTTTATGCACCAAGAGCTTGTAACACTCCAAAGAGGAAGGAAAAATTTAAATCGCATCATATGACCCCTTTAAAATATAATAGAAACTAACATTTGGCAACCAGAAAGGATCCAGATACTTTCTGACCTAATCTTGAACATTATATCTGTTGATTTATCATTTGAAACCTAACAAACTTCTTTTTTGTGAAATGTTTTACGTGGAAGGTTCATTGACACTTAGTTTATTTAACATTTTGTTATCTAATGCAATGATGTTCAAACATCACACAAGGGACCAAATATTTTTGAGGCCAATGTTAATGTAAACAACTGTCAGTTTACAACAACTCACAAAATTAAAAATTAAAAATTAAAAAAAACATGTGCTTACGAATCCATAAACACAAAATTAACAATGAATCCAAATCTATTCAAGGAAAAAAACACAAGCAAAGAGTGCTGTTGATTCAGCTGTAGATACAAGGCCTTAGTCAGCGTATTTAACCATTTACCTTTTGACAGGAATGAAAACGAGGCTTTGAGGAATAGAAGTAGTGTGTTCAATGGATTGTAATGTTGTTTAACAACATACCGATTG
The DNA here is from genome assembly GCF_001515605.1 of Sinocyclocheilus anshuiensis. Taxonomy (NCBI): domain Eukaryota; kingdom Metazoa; phylum Chordata; class Actinopteri; order Cypriniformes; family Cyprinidae; genus Sinocyclocheilus; species Sinocyclocheilus anshuiensis. Next base: position 524,186 of record NW_015554106.1, on the reverse strand, counting down.
TTCAGCTGACAAAAAAAACAACAACTTTCTGAAAACAACAAAAACGCTCAGTTGACAAACATTCCATAAATCAGTTTTGAAGTTGTGAATTGTGAAAATGACATGATCTAGAACCTTTATACAGTGCGTGCCACTGTAAAGACTAAGTCTATTCCTCACAGCCTTGTTTTCTTCAATTTGGCGTCTAACCTGATTAAGGTCTATTCAGACAACGATTGCAAATTGTTTGAAAATATCATGCTTTCTGCCAAATATCTCTATGAGTCTGCCTGTTTGTGTTCTTTCTCCCTTCGGTTTCCTCCTTTGTCACCTATATTTATCCACTTAAGGTTTTACATTAGTTAGCTTGAATAATAGGATTCATCTGGAAAGAAGTTATTCTTCTCCCTTAACTTTTTGCTTATATATCATTTTATATGACACGTTTTGTCTTATATGATATATAATGCATTCTCCTATTGGATGAACGGGGTACACCGGCCCTCACAATATGTCTATATATACTATTGTAGGAGATAATAAAGTTGAAGAAGTTTGTGGACAGAGATTTGACTCCGTGTTCATGACTCTTCCCATGGGCCCATGCATTCATGAACGATACAGGGACTGAGAGTATTCTGACGGCACTAAAAGATAAAGAGTTAGAATTCTTAACACAAATGGTATTGGTTTTCCACAAATCCTTGCAAAAATGTAGTTCTATCAACTAAAATAGTTACAAAAAAAGGCTTTTATTTAAAGATTAATAAAAAAAATGCTAACTTTAAAGCTTGCTGTATATTTGTTACATTTATATAAAAAAATAAAATTAAAAAATAGAGCAGGACGTCATAACTCGTTTGTCCAAAAATGTGTAAAACGTGTTAATATTATTTACTGTAAACATTTGAATGTTTTTCTTTAACTTTATTGCTATCCTTTTTTTGTCTTATCCAAATATACCACTGGCTATCTTTGTAAACCAATAAATTAATAAATAAAACAAAAACACCAAAGAAATTTCACATTCTCCAAGTCTAGTGCGATCGCGTCTTAATAAACATACTGACATTCTTGAACCCGCAAACATAGACAATATAAACAGTGAGAAGTCCCAGTGCTGAGGACTGTATACCAAGCCAATCAAATTACATAACCAGAACTAACCATTTTATGCATATATAAATAAATATACAAATTAACTCCCCCTAGGTCAGTATTTTTTCCCCCTACAGAAGCTCTGGCTCAACTTGCTGCTGTATTTGGCTCACTGTACTGCTGCTGCTGTTTGTAGACTCATAAAAATATTTGTTGCACAATAAGCTCTCTGATGGACGGCCAGGCAATAAGTTTGAACCTGTTGCATGCATCTGTCACCATACACCTGCCCTCTGTATAACACTGTGCTCTTCTGCAGGAACACATACAGACCGAAGAGTCTGATCAACTCACAGATGATAAATATAGGACAATATTGTCACGATTGTGCTTAACGCTGCACCACAGCTGGTTTACCTTCAACAGACTGGCCGATACTGTGTAGATGCGTGATATCAGGAAACATCCTGTTGATGTCTTTCAAGTACTGCTCCATTTCCACGCTGTTATGATAGCGAAACTCCAGACCGTGAATGGATGATAGCCAGGACCATAAGAACAGGCAGAGAGTGAAGACGAACATCCTTTGAACCAACACAATGGAAGAGTGTGGAAGCCTTTTCCAGAAACACAAACAAAGAAGACAATGACGTGATGTGCCCTTATCTTGTTTCACTTCACTTTCTATTGTCTGTCGATATGGATTCATATTTTTAAAGCCTTGAGGTTTAGAAAGACATTGAATAAACATGTTTCTTTATATGACAGGTGTGTAATATGTCCAAAAATGCTGTCTAGATAGGCAGCTCACTAGGAAATTATTTGATATATAGTTTGGACAGGAGAGCCCAAGGCTGTATGTAATATAATTAACTAATTTTCAAAATTGCCCAGCATAAAATAATTCTCAACATATCTGCCTAATTTGTTTTAGTGCTTGCTTTGTAGACATTATTTATATTAGCATCATTTATATTTTATCTATCTATCTATCAGCCTCATGCAGTTAATAAATGCCCTTACAAAAAAGTATTGTGGTGTTACCACGGTACAAGTATGATATTAACGCAATTGTACTAACTTTACCGCATTTACATGGTATTTCAAGGCACTTTAAAAATGGCATGTTAGTGTTCGTGTCCAATACATGATTGTTGTGTTGCATCTAAAAGGTCAAAGTAATGCAATATGCTCTAAAGTCACAGGTTAATGTTTATGTTCGTTTTCAGTTTTTAGACATTAATGTTTGCCTTTTCTAGAAGCGTGCAGTGTATTTCTGAAAATAATTCAAATAAGTATTTGCTGAGGACAATGGCGGATGCCCATATAGGCTACATTCGAATTTATGGTTAGGCAGGTCACTATTCTTTATATACATCTGTGGTGGAACCATGTTATCAATATCAATAATATGACATTATTACAACATGTACACACAAACTCAAACCATACACAGTACGTGTATAAATAGTAATCTACAGTATCAACAAATTACTAAAACCCCACTTAAATTATAAATAAAACATGATATGGTTTATAAAAAAGAAACAAACTGCATTACATCGCAAGGCATTCATTAACCAAACAACTTTAGACTTTGTACTTAGTATTAATGAGAGTAAACGAGCAGCTTTACCTCTTGTGCGTTCTCTGGCGCTTCTCCGACACGGTTTAAGACCTTGTCCTGCTTGTTTAGTTACTCTGTTGTCATTATATCATCTCATAACATGTTAAGAAAGTTCATATGTCGTCGTCCTGCTCGTGTCATTGATGAAATGAAGGTATCTTGTTCCATAGCGCAGTGCGTTCAACTGACTCCACTTCAGCCTCACGTGTGTTTGGTGCAGCTGTAGGGAGTAATGAGTGGAGGCGGGGCGCGCGCTCAACACACACACACACACACACACACACACTGTATCAATGACACTTGACATAACCTTTGGTGCGTTCTGTTTACTATTTACATTCAATTAAAATGTACTTTTTACACGTACAACGACAGGTATTACCTGAAAATGACTTTGCATATCCCATTATTGCGTGACATCTTGACATACTTCAATTTGCATATTCTACTACTGACTGTCAAAATGACCGTTATGAATCATCATATATATATATATATATATATATATACACACATCTACATCATACATCAAAAAGTTAACATAATATTAAAAAAACAACAACAACATACATTCACCCTGTTGAAAAAAACAGCATATGCTGGTTAAGTATGTTTTGACGCTGGGATGCTGGTTTAAGCTGGTCCTTTTGCCGGTTTATGCTGGTCCTTTTGCCGGTTTAAGCTGGTCCTTTTGCCGGTTTATGCTGGTCCTTTGCCGGTTTGAGCTGGTCCTTTGCCGGTTTATGCTGGTCCTTTGCCGGTTTAAGCTGGTCCTTTGCTGGTTTATGCTGGTCATGTGCTGGTTTATGCTGGTCCTTTTGCTGGTTTATGCTGGTCATTTGCCAGTGACCAGCATA
>NW_015554106.1:517809-520207 GCF_001515605.1 Sinocyclocheilus anshuiensis | reverse complement strand
GACCAGCATAAACCAGCAAAGGACCAGCTTAAACCAGCAAAGGACCAGCTTAAACCAGCATCCCAGCGTCAAAACATACCTAACCAGCATATGCTGTTTTTTTCAACAGGGCAGTGAACTGCTATGAACAGCGTGTTTACATTTTATGCAAATACCATATAAGACAGCAACACAAAAAAAGAAGGAAGAGAAAGTGGTTTGCAGCCAAAACATTTCATTTTAGACTAATAAGAAGATCTCTTGAATTTTTGCTGTCAAATTTCAGGTGTAGCACTCATCTCCAGCTTCCTGCAGAGTCCCTCGGGGCGACAGTACAACCAGATAAATGACACACCTGTTCCTGCAAGCTCATTCTTTACTGCTGAGTTTACACTCACCTACTGTCTAATTATGCATTAGCGAGTATTTTACTAGAAATAGATGTGTATTATTGTCCAAAAGATCACATAAATAGGCTACATCGGAGTCTAGTTGCATATAAACTCGGAGACATTTGCATTCCGTCATTATTCTTTATACTGATCTAAAAGGGTGCTTCAGCTTGGTCCAGTTTGCATTTCTAGGATAACAAACTTTAAATGTCTAAACCGAGCTCTCTAGAAGGAAAAAGTCATTTCTCAACAAACTTAAACCAGTGACGTGAGTATTTACTGTTTTTTTTTCCAATAATGAAAGGTCTACTGAATTCCAGACACTGTTTTTGTCCTAGAACATAAACTTGTTTACACAAATCATAAACATGATATGTCATCATACATGAGTCATGTCAAAGGAAGGATTCCACTTTACCTGAGCTATGATCTCCTCAAACACTCCAAAAAATGTTTAATGGTAGCCTACCAGTCACAGTCGAAATCCAGTCATTTCAATAGGAATCCATGCGATTGGGAACTTTGTGTGAGGGTGAAAGATTTCCAAACAGAGATTTCACAAAGGGCTCCAGTTGGTCACACGAATTTGGCACATTGACCAACAGAAAGCTGCTTGGTTTGAAAGTGACTTCTGTGTGAGTTGTGCTTTATACTATCTAAAATTGAAATTAATGGACCCTTTTTTTTGCCAATGAAATGCCACTGAAATTTCACAAATGATATTGCACCTTTACTCTTAAAGCATGGTTACATTCACCCTCGTTTGGCGAATTTTCATGTGCAAATTCCAGTCATTTCAATAGGATTCCACTCAATTGGGATTTTTGCGTGAAGGTGAAAAATTTCTCAACAGGTTAAAGTTAGTCATGCAAATTTGGCGCATTGAACAACAGAAAGCTGCTAGGTTTCAAAGTGACTTCTTTGTTAATTGCGCTTCATGCATTGCTACACTATTGACAAAAGACAATGGACCCATTTTTTGGCCGTGAAATTTCACTGAAATTTTGCAAATGTGACCATACCTTTATCTTAACATATTTTATTCTTGTTGGAATGGGCGAAATCCAGTCATTTGAATAGGATTCCACGTGATTGGAAATTTTTGTGTGAAGACGAAAGATGTTGACCAAAAGAAAGCTGCTTGGTTTGAAAGTTATTCTTTGTGAAAAGTTATTCATACATCTCTACACTACTGGGAGACAATGGACACCTTTAGGGCCACAACATTTGACTGCACATTTACTCTTACTGCTTGACTATTTCTTCTGAAATGTCCATGTGGAAAGTTGCTGTTTTGATGCCAGGTTGTTGTAGATGGTTGCTAAGGGTGAGCGTGATTTCACCAAGTACAACATGTTCCTGGATCAACATCCTTGTTGATACTGGAACAACATTCCTATCAACCAATCAGAATTGAGGGATAACTTTTCTGGAAATATCTGTTTTAGGCGTACAATCAGGGTTAGGTGCTTCTACACCCTTGTTAATTAGCTATCATTTCACACTGATTTTAGGAATAAATTATGGGTAGGGTTAGGTTTAGGGGTAGGGATCGGGTTTAGTCTATATTTTTGGACAGTAATGTTGATCCAGGATCAACAAAAGATGTTGATCCAGGAACATGTCTTACTTGGCAAAATCATGGCGACCGGTTGCTAAGGTGTTCTGGGTAGTTATTAAGGCACTGCTAAGCTGTTGCATGGAAGTTAAGTGGTTACATATAGTTCAAAAACAAAACAGTTGGTTTCCAGATATGGTCCATGCCCCTCCTTGAAGGTAAGTCTATGAGATTTAACTCACATGAGTTTAAATGTAGGTTAGGGTGCCGCTGCAGAGGAGTCTTGAGTAACTTGTTTGCTTGCACCATCTTGAAACACCGTAAAGAGGAAATCTGTGTCCATTCAAGCCTATAATTCCAGTCTCAATGTAAAAAGCCACATAATAGCTCTTGCACATCATTAGTCATGACAGCTTCAATCTAGTCTCATGTTGTGCTGCATGTTTGATAGTTTGTTCATGGATGTGGT
>NW_015554106.1:488626-516607 GCF_001515605.1 Sinocyclocheilus anshuiensis | reverse complement strand
TATTTTTGGACAGTAATGTTGATCCAGGATCAACAAAAGATGTTGATCCAGGAACATGTCTTACTTGGCAAAATCATGGCGACCGGTTGCTAAGGTGTTCTGGGTAGTTATTAAGGCACTGCTAAGCTGTTGCATGGAAGTTAAGTGGTTACATATAGTTCAAAAACAAAACAGTTGGTTTCCAGATATGGTCCATGCCCCTCCTTGAAGGTAAGTCTATGAGATTTAACTCACATGAGTTTAAATGTAGGTTAGGGTGCCGCTGCAGAGGAGTCTTGAGTAACTTGTTTGCTTGCACCATCTTGAAACACCGTAAAGAGGAAATCTGTGTCCATTCAAGCCTATAATTCCAGTCTCAATGTAAAAAGCCACATAATAGCTCTTGCACATCATTAGTCATGACAGCTGCAATCTAGTCTCATGTTGTGCTGCATGTGTGAGAGTGTGTTCATGGATGTGGTAATCTGTGAGCTCAGATGTCTGGAGGTGTTCACTGTGTCTGTACACATCCACAGAGGTTTCAAGCTATGTATGTTACATGCTTAAAAAAATTAATGAATTAAAACTATTATCCAAATAAACCTAAACATCATTTACAGTTATGGTATCTATGAACTGTCATGTTTTGTAAAAGACCTTGAAGGAAATTCTTCAAATCTCACATTTTTGTTTCAAGGAAGAAAGAAAAATGAGCTGCAACTAGACCTAAAATAAACTTGATTGAAGTTGTTTCTTTCAGCTGGGTCTGGCCCTTTAATTGGCCACTGGTTTACTCATTTTTAGGTCAGCATTTATGAACAATGTGTTGGGTTGCATCAACAAATTTGACAGCATTAATCAACAGACCAATAGGTAAACACTGACAGGATGCCAATGAATTATGTCATTTTAAACACTTGACAACAAATAGTTTCCAGTGACCTGAAGGCAAAATCTACTCTTCTAGTCATCTCTTTGTTTGTTCTAGAAAAAAAAAGGTTGACACACATACAGTTTCCATGTCTGTTTTCGGCAGAGACAAAGAAGTCATGGGGAATGAAAACAATGGCCTAGGCTGTCTTTATCATGAGATAATAAACATCAATCACTCCTATCATCAAAACAGTATTTGCTCAGGTTACAATACAATGCAGTGTATAGAAAAATAAATATGAGAAGTTTCCATATGACAGTCCCATTTATTAGTAAGTGTCTGGGAATTGTGAACATGACCTTAATTTTACTAGCGCCGTGCTCTACATGTCAAGTTTTTCATCTTACATCTAAAAGGTTTTGACCAAAATGTACAATCTAGTGGGTGGAAAAACACAGACTTTGCCATCTGGGCCTGCACTTTATTGTCTGTGTTTGTTCAAGGACATTAAAATTAAATTAAAGTTCAATTAAAATAAAGTCACAATGAAGATGAAACTTTTATACTGAGTAAAGTCCTGCACCACCCTTACCTTCATCTTCATGAATTGTTAAGTTTGAAATAGATCTCTAGTATCAAATTGCACAATGTGTTTATGCAGAAGGAGACATCTGGTGGTTGTAAGAAGAACATGCATCCAGATATTTTCCAGTCTTTAGAATTGAATGACATCTCACACATTACATCCATCAAACAAGTCGAGATCACAATGTCATATTTCTTAGTGTCACACACACAGACAAAATGGAAGCCACATTTTTTTTTAAAGAACCCCATGTTGTTTTATTAGAGAAGGGAAATTCTGAAAATTAAGCTGCATTTAGTAGTTTACCAAGGACATATTCAATTAAACAATCTGAAATGGAATGCTATGTCAAAATGAAGTGTACTAAACCAGCTATTATACTGCAATGACAAGCCTGGAAGAAGGAAAAAAATTTGACGCTAGAGCAGAGAATAAATTAGCTTGCTTGTTCATGTACAAGACATGGGAATAAAGTTTTTTTTTTGTTGCATCAATACGATTCTGAATAGCAGACAAGATCACAAAGGGATACATAAGGACGGTGTGCTGCGTGGAGCATTCTGAAAGCTGTTTGGTACCCATAACTGGTACTGGTACCCATAAATCAGGTAACCAGCTCGACCTCATCTTTACATGCAATTGTATCACAAATAACATCTTGGTCAATCCCTTGCATGTCTTGGATCATTTCATTATTACTTTTAATCTACATCTACCTCCTTCCGCACCACCAACCCCTCTGCCAGTTTTGTTTAGATGAAATCTCCTTCTCGACTTTCCTCTGTAGTATCATCCTCTCTTCCCACCCCCACACATTTCTCATCATTAGATGTGAATTGTTCCACAGATCCGTTATTTTTCAACCCTAACTCACTGCCTAGACAATATCTGTCCTATTTCCTCCAGACCAGCACGTGCTACTCTCTCGAACCCCTGGTTAACCGAGGTCCGCCGTGAGCATCGGACTCAACTAAGGGCAGCGGAGAGAAAATGGAGCAAATCAAAAGATTCAGCTGATCTCAGCAGGTATTGCTGATTCCAGAGGTATCACTGCAATGTTCATTTTCCACCAAAGTTCACGCTGCCAAAACTATCTTCTTCCGTAACAAGTTCCACCACCTCCCACCACCTCTTTAACTGCTGACAATTTTGCTAATCACTTCACAATCAAAACCACATCCATCAGCAGTCAGTTCTCAACTCCACTCACCCAGGAACTCACAGCAAACACTCACTCAGCTGACCATCTTCTCTCCTCCTCCTTTCCTCTTACAGAAGATTGAGTCTCTAAACTTATCCTCTCCAGCCACCATAACACCTGTCCTCTAGACCCAATCCCCTCACATCTCCTACAAGCTATTTCACCTGCACTTCTGCATTTACTCACACATCATCAACACATCTCTTCTCACAGGTATTTTCCCCACAGCATTCAAGCAGGCTCAGGTAACCATACTACTTAAAAAACCTACACTAGGCACCTGACTTTTTGAAAGCTACAGGCCCTGTGTGTCTCTCCTCCCATTCATAGCAAAATCACTTGAACGCGTTGTGTTCAACCAAGTGTCTTCCTTCCTCTTACAGAACAACCAGCTGGACAATAACCAATCTGGATTTAAAAGTGACCATTCGACTGAAACCACCTTGCCCTCAGTCACTGAAGCACTATGGAGTGATGCAAGAGCTGAGTCCAAATTTTCATGTTCTCATTCTGCTAGATCTATCTGCTGCATTCTACATTGTTAATCATCAAATCCTTCTGTCCACCCTCTCATCGCTGGACATCACTGGAACTTCACTCCATTGGTTTGAGTCTTACCTCACAGGTAGGTCCTTCAGGGTGACTTGGGGAGGAGAGGTATCCAAATATCATCGACTGGTCACTGGGGTTCCTCAAGGATCAGTTCTTGGGCCCCTCCTCTTCTCTATATATACTACATCACTGGGACCCATCATTCAGGCACATGGGTTTTCCTACCATTGCTGTGCTGATGACACAACTCTACCTCTCATTTCAACCAGATGATCCAACAATACCTACTCGATTTTCAGACTGCCTGACGGACATCTCAGCATGGATGAAAGAACATCACCTGCAGCTCAACCTGGCAAAGACAACCTGGCAACCTGGCTTCTCATCTTCCCAGCCACCCATTCAGTACAGCACCAGTTTACCATCCAACTGGGCTCCGCAACGATAATCCCATTGTGTTCGGCCAGTAATCTTGGGGTGATCCTTGATGATTAAGTGAGTGAGTGAGTGAGTGAGTGAGTGAGTGAAGTGATGTGTGGCCAAGTATGGTGACCTATACTCAGAATTTGTGCGCTGCATTTCGCCCATCCAAGTGCACACACACCGTGAACACACACCCGGAGCAGTGGGCAGCCATATTGCTGCGGCCTCTGGGGAGCAGTTGGGGGTTCAGTGCCTTGCTCAAGGGTCTCACCTCAGCCGTGGTATTGAGGGTGGAAGAGAGCACTGTACATTAACTCTCCCCACCTACAATCCTTGCTGGACCTGAGACTTCAGCATTACAAGTCCGACTCTCTAACCATTAGGCCACGACTGATCAGCTGACCTTTAAAGATCATATTGCAAAAATAGCATGATCATGCAGGTCCGCACTACACAACATCAGGAAGATCAGACCCTTACGAACAGAGCATGCAACAACAGCTTCTCGTCCAGGCCCTTGTAATTTCTAGGCTGGACTATTGTAATGCTCTTCTGGCTGGACTTCCAACATGTGCAATCAGACCTCTTCAAATGATTCAAAATGCAGCAGCACGTCTTGTTTTCAATGAGCCCAAAAGAGCCCATGTCACACCACTTCTCATCTCTTTGCAGTGGCTTCCAGTCACGGTTCACATCAAGTTCAAGTCACTGGTGCTTGCCTACAGAACATCCACGGGCTCCGCACCCTCCTACCTCCACTCTCTCCTACTCGTCTACATCCCCTCCAGAAACCTGCGGTCGGTAAATGAGTGGCTGCTCGTGGTCCCATTGCAGAGATCGCAGAGAGTTATATATAACTCTCTAGGATGTTTTCTTTCACTGCACCCTGTTGGTGGAATGACCTAGCTAACTCCACCAGGACAGCCAAATTCCTCACAATCTTCAAGAAACAACTGAAAACTCATCTCTTCCGTGAGCATTTTTTTTCTGTTTTTTTTTTCTGTCAAATCCTTTTTATTTGTATAGGGCTTTTGATAATACATATTGCTTCAAATCAAATGAGCTTTACAGACAATGATGTTAAAGTTTATAGTAGATGAAAATCTTATTATTGATATTTCAATAAAATGAGCATCTAACTGCCTCCTCATAACAATAATAATTAAAAAAAAAAAATCTATGCCTTCACTTTTTCTATTCTACATTTACATTTATTCATTTGGCAGACACTTTTATCCAAAGCGACTTCTAGTTATCGTGTTATTATCCTTTATCCCTTCCTGTCCTTGCTTTTACTATTTTGAACGATGAGATGACTGAAACCTTGTATAAAGGGCACTTCTCGTATTTATTGCCATCTTATGGTAAATTGCTTGTTGTATTCCTCAACTGCAAGTCGCTTTAGATAAAAGCGTCTGCTAAATTAATAAATGTAAATGTTTGGACCGGTCATTAGGGTGTATTATTAAATAACCCATTTGCTACATATTCAGTAGCAAACATACTGGTGTGTATAAATGAATGTGTGAAATAAGTTGGTAGTGTTGCCCTGCCATAAAATCAAGTCAAGTTGGCCAATAAAAAAAAAGGGGATAAGTCAAGGTACATTGGAAGTAATGTTTAGTGAATAACATTAAGTTAGATGATAAACAATGTCCATGTGGTTGGAGGAAGCAATGCCAATAACGGCTCCATGCAAATGGATAATCAAATCAAATCCCAAAAAAAAAAAAAAAAAAACTTTAACAGCCTCACCTAAACCTTACTGAAATACATCCGTAAGGTTTGCAGAACAGGTGTGCACTTCTGCTAATTTACTTATGTTGTCTTGGTTAATTACTATAGTACTGATTTGAAAATAAAAAAATGTAATTACATAAAATTAAATGGGTTCACTCAAAAACAGGTTAGTGGGTCAAAAGAGTGGACTGAAATACGGACTGGAAAATTTGCCAGTAGATCTGCAGAGATTCAATGAGCTGTACAGCTTGATTGTGTTATAATGTATAACACCTGTGCTTTTTGTGAAATTTGAATTTGATAATCTGTTGTAAAAAAGTTGAAGTTGATTTTTTTAAAATAATTCCACTGAGTAACAGCACAGGTACAACCACCTTAATACAGCAGCTGCATGCTACAAACTACCAGCCATATTATTGAATTACTGAACAGATTTGTGATTCGGTAACTAATTGCATAACTTGCACTGGCATCACAGACAGACATTTTTCGGATGATTTGGGTAAATTGGGCCACTTTAACTGTCCAAAGGGGCCCAATTTACTTAAATTCACCCTTTGCTACAGACGTCTCTGCTAATGACAATAACACAATTGTCATGTTTTGCTGGTCACATCCAAGGCAGCTTTTATAATTTTAATTCAAGATCTGGCATCAGTTGGTCTCATCAGTTATTGATCTGTTACCTTGATGAACTGAAAATATGATATCTACTTGCTGGTCAGTGCAACAGATTTTGAGAACACACATACCCCCTAAAATTCCCTTTCAATTTAAGATTAATTATCTGCATTTTTATGTATAACCTCAAAACACAAGCCTTACAAACAAGGTTCTTACTTTCACTTGAACACTGTAGTGATGCATTGAAAAGTTCTGTCAAACAGCGATTACGTTCACTGTTACAGTTGTTTATAATATACATATCCAACTTATACAAATCTTTGTTCTTAAAAATATATATTCACAATCAAGGAATAACGTGTCCTCTAAAGTATGTTTATGTCTGAAATGCATTAAAAAAATAGATGATAATTGATCAGTAACTGCGTTTGTCCATATGAAAAAGACTCTCCATAACTCTATTTAAATATCTCAGTGTGTTAACCAAAGGAACCAAAAAAAATCTCTCTTTGCACATTTAAGCTTTGTTATATAACTCACATCAGCAGTTAATGGTTATTTTACAGACAAAAATGTACAAACAAAAACAAAAGTGAATTTCTTCAGTCAGTCTTTGATGTGGTAAGACTTGCCAGACAAACAAACAAACAAAACAGAATGCAAACAACATTAAACCAACACAAAACTGCTTGCTAGCCATCACTCATACAGTGTATCCCTCTATCTTGGCCCCTGTCTGCCCCTCTCAGAGCAGCATGGACTCCTGCATTGCAAAGGCCTCCTGCGCCTGCCTGTAGTGTGTTCCACCAAACAGTGGGGGGAGCTGTTGCCTGCTGGAGAGCTCTTGGTAGGGTCCTCTGAAATGGAGCACAGAGTCAGAGATATTTGCAGGTGCAAAGTTAAACTCCTGAACAGGGTGAATGGGAGAGAGCTGAGCTTTCTGGAAGCTGGGAGATCGAGGTAGTCCCACAGGAGACCGTGGAGGCCCCGCCTCCATGTCCCCATACCAGCCCTCTTTCTGTCTGTGTGCCTCATAACGCAGTTCTGTGGGCGGGTAAGGGGAAGAGCCCAGCAGCCGGGTGGGTTGTCGCATGTAATACCCGCCCTCGCCAACACTGTCTATCTGGGACGAAAGCTCAGCCGGAGCAACCCTGAGAGGGGGCATGTTTGGCGGTTGCCGTCGGTAGGTTAAGTAGCTGTTGTTCATCAGTGTTTTCTCAGGCGAAGGGTTACATGAGCCACGTCCCGTAGTTGCGTAAATTTGCTCGGCGTACGGCTGCCCGTATAGTCTGTCCTCAGACCGAGAATCAGAAACGTAGGGAGTGTAGACAGGAGTCATGCCAGGTGGGTAGTGCAGAGGTGCACGGGGTTCTGGTTTGGACTGCATCATGCTCTGTTTGGGCATTCTAAAGGGAGAGACGCCAGTTCCATCACTAGGGAGATGGGTGGGACTGCCCTGTCTCAAAGAAGGCCCAATATACGGTCTGGGGGCGGGGCGAGAGGGTGGTTTCTCAAGCTCTATAATCTCCATAACCTCTCCATCCGGTCCTGGGACATTGTCGTATTGCGAGGCATTGGAGGCACGGTTGGAGCCTGGAACAAACGCTCGTGAATGGGGCCTGCGCTGTGCCCCAGTGGCCGCCTCTGGAGTTGGGGAGCTGGGCGAGGGTGGAACACCCATAGTTAGACTCAACTGGCTTTCCCGTGCTGCAGCCTTGACTGCTTCCAGTTTGCCCTCTGAAGGCTTGACCCAGCGAGGTGCAATGTCCCTGCGCATGCTGGATCTAGCATTGGAGTTGTGATTCGCCTGATTCTGGGTCAGCACCTTCCCACCACCTGTTGAGCTGCTGTTGGGCATGTGGGTTGGGACTCGTTCCTTTTGAATGTCCACACCTCGTCGATCCCTCTCACTCTTGTCTGGATGAGGCACCCTGTCCAATGAGCTGGGTGGCCGACTTTCTTGGTACCTCTTTGGTGTTCCATCAGTGACAGGACTGGACTCTGCTTGTTTACTGACGCTTGCGGCAGGGCTCGAAACACGAGGGGGAAGGCCCTCAACTGTCTTCCCGGCCGGCTGCCCGTTAGCCATATGATTCGTTGCTGCTGCTGCCAATCCTGGAGGCTCAGGAGGAAGTTGACCTAATGGTTTCTTAGGAAACTCATCATCCTTACCTGCATGGGTGATAGCAGAATAGCCAATCAGAGCTAACATCAGTACAGAAATGCCAAGTATTAAAGACCCCATGAAATCAAAACTTTTTACGAACTTCATCTGCATTCAAAATTTACAATCTGTCTCTTCCTTTGAAACAGACCAAAACATTGATGACTCCTCTTGCACTTAAGGGCGTATACAAATTTCTGACCAATAAAATGCAACCACATTTCATGGAGTCTTTATACCATCAGAATATAACAAACACTGAAGTGCAAGACTCATGCAGCTGAATGTCTTTTAGAAGAACAAAACTGCCAAATAAAACAAGAGTTACAGTTGACACTTTGTTCAAATAAAATGAAACCACAAACATCCACGGCTGGTGTCAAATCAATGCTCAGATTGGGAACACTGAGTCAAGAAGCTAAAAATATAAATGAAAATATTATCACAACACTTACAGTTCAAGCCTGACTGTGAACATATAAACCATGTAGAGAAAAGATGTGTTAGGTACATTTTGGAACACACAGCATATGCACAATATTCACGTTCGCAGTGAATGAAACTGAAGAAAAAGTCAAGGAAATGATGAACGTTTACAAACAGATACTGATGGTTGGGGGCGGATATTGGTGTGCATTGAGAAGTGGCTTGAGGAACGCAAACGTCAAATACACACAAACTCATGAACACCTCCAAAGGTGCTGGTTATCATATTTCGGGTCCAAAATTAAGATTTGCCGATCACCAAAAGCGAGTCGCTGGCCAAATGCATGGCATGTATGGTTTAAATCAAGACTTTTTGTTCATGGTTTCTCATGCAAATTGAACAGGAGACTTGACTCAGAATTGATTTCAATAGTTTGGTGTTAGCATGTTGCTAAGCTAACGATACAATACCCTATCATACAAAAATACCCATGTTAAAAGTTTCAAGGCCAGTAAAGAATATCTATGGTTCTCGATCCTTATCATCTACTTAATACATTTGCCAGTGGCAGGGGTGGCAAAAAGTTAATTTTGGACACTTCTATCTACTGACTTGTGTGTTTTTATATTCTTAAGTCGTATCCATTGTACTCATTCATAAATGTATTCATCATAACTGTCCTTTTACATGTTTGTAACGTACAGTACCCCATAGCATATTTTTGTGACAAACGTTTTGGTTAACCTCCCCAATCCAGGTTTTGTGAGAGACAGAGAAACAAACGAGGGGAAGGGACATGTGTGTAGTGGGGGTAGACGAACGAATGGTCGGTTGATTGACAGATAAAGTAGTCAGTGCTTTTTTGCCCACCGGTTGGTTTTGTAGGAGGGTTGGCGCCCCCCCTTCCCAGACCCACTAGTGTAAGCAGAGGCTATGTTTGAAGCGAAAGGGAGAGAACGCAGATTAGACAAACAGTACATAGCAGCAGTGAATGAGTGTGTGTGTGTGTGCGTTGAGATAAAGGAGTGTGTGCAGTAGGATGTGTCCCTCTATGGGTGGTGACACACAGCCATACATTTTATGATTTGCCAAGATTTCAGTGCATGTGTGTGTGTTTAAAATACCTGGAGGTGGCAGCTCCAGTTTAGATCGTCTGAGCTCAGACATGGAGTGTTGAAGCTGCTCTATCACAAAGTCATCCTCAAAAAAGAAATCCTTTGACAAAGTCACCTGCAGAAACTTCACCAGCTCCTCCATGGACAACTTCAAGAGCATTTCTAACATACAAACACACAGAGTAGTTACTATTAGAATGGGATGTTCAACGTCTCTGAAGAATCACAGACTAATTATAACTAATTACAATTACTGTCTAGCTGCCATCAAGTCCTTTCAGGGTTTATTTTGCACATTGATACATTTTTGTTATATTTATATTTAGAATCTGAATTTAAACATTTTAGCTTTTATGATGGGTTTTTGAGGAGACACACACTAGTGTTGTAGTACTCAAGACTGGTCTCGGTCTTGAGAAAGGTCTTAAGTCTTACACATTTGTACTTGGTCTTGTCTTGGTCTCAGACTAAAAGGACTTGAGTTTTGTTTCAAGACTGATCAAGACCACAACTCTGGGAATATCACTAAATTGCCAGTGCATTGTCTGATTTATTTGTTAACATCATTAATGTGACTGGATGTAAAACTTCCTGCTTTAAATGCAATCAACGACTAATTAAATAACTAAATAACAATAATAAATAATCTGATTTATACCAGTGGATCTCAAAATGTTTTACTTCAAAGCCCCCTATTGTCCACAAAAATATTTAAAGGCCCCCCCCACTCACCCAAAATATTATATAGCATGACTAGAAATATGTATATTCATACAAATACCCAGAAAATTCAAGATATTGTTGCAAAACAGTACTTGTATGAGAACTGGATTTTTATATTAAAACATATGATATAATTAAGCAATATCAAAAGAGCAATTCTCAACATTATTTATGCATTTGTAATTGTACCAATTCAGATAAAGTTTCTGTGCCACCACTTCAGTGCAAAGATGAATTTTGTTGTTAGTGATTGAATTTGATTGGTTACAATCTATATAGAGCTCTATATAGTGTCTAATAATTCTAATTGTATTTAATGATTAAAAATAAGACATTTCTCAGGCAGTAAATGTGGATCTTTCAGACGAATTTGAGTAGTGCTGGTCTGGTCTTGGCCTCAACACACATTGGTCTTGGTCTCGGATTAGGTGGTCTTGACTACAACACACACACACACACACACACACACACACACACACACACACACACACACACACAATCATTACTTTTGTGGAGCTTGAGGATGGTGTAAGACATCGCAGTCAGAACTCGCTCTCCTTCCAGAATATAAATATCCCATATTCTCAGCGTGAGCGTGAATGGAGTCTATTCAATCAAAAACAAATAAATGCACTCAAATCAGTAAGGTTTCACACTGGACAACAAATAATAATATAAATAATAACAAAATAATAATGTGCTCAGAAATAATGTTTAAAGAGTGCATACCCGATCCAAGAAACACTGAAAAAACCATTTCATAGTGTACAGGCTGGTGTACACCTCTTGATTATCCTGTAGAGGGCAGCAAAGGGACAGGTATTGTACGCTCATGGTATCAAAACATACATTAAAAAAGAAATGTTTTTATTCATTCAAACATACGCTATATACTAGTGTACAACATACTGCACAGTATATACTTTTTTAAACTTGAAAAAATACACAATGTGCAATGGTGGATGCTTAAAAACTGTAGTAAGCTACACATTTGTTTCAAGACCTCTTTGCATTGCTTCTTCACTTCAGCAAAAAATGTTAAGCAAGTACTACGGTTGTACTGTATACTATTGGGAACAAAGCCATATGTTCTCACACACACACACACACACACACACACACACACACTTTAATGAGTGAAGCTTATCATTCTCTTTTATCCCCTTGCTAATCCATTCACATCAAAGACTGACTCTCACACACAAATAATGAATTAATAAATAAAAAAAAATTAAAAAAAATGTCTTTTATTAATTACTCTGCCCTTTAATGAATCCAAGGCTGGCATTTCTTTGTGAATTCATTGTTACACCAGCGCTTTGGGTTGGCCAGCTGCTCAGGTTCATTTCAGAAAAGAGACAAATACACTGACAAATAAAGAACACAATATAGGCCAAAAATAAGACTGGATATGAAGCTTTTCGGACATTGTGAAAATTAAATTTAGGACCAGTGGTGGAAAGAGTACTGAAAAAATATACTCAAGCAAAAGTACCATTACCTTCCAAAAAATGTAGTGCGAGTAGAGTAAAAGTACTTGTCCAAAAAAACTACTTGAGTAAGAGTAAAAGAGTAGCCTATTTAAAAGTACTCATGAGTATTGAGTAGTGAGTACTGAGCTGTGGATTCTACCCCCTCATAATAAACGCTGTACACCGCAATTTATATATTTTAAAAACGTTGTATATTCTGTAATTCACATTATCTTATTTGTCAAAGAATGAAGAATATCTTTCATCCAGCAGTTTTAATTTTGACTGCCAACTCTTTAAAATACATCAAAACAGCACGGAAACAGTATTCAGTTGAAGAAAAGATGAAAGTTATTCTCAATACAATCATCCCAATTTAAATCATAAAGTTTGAAAAAAATCGATTTAAAATCATGTGTAAGGCCACTGAGACAGCATGCGGAATGCATTCCAGCAGCCATGATAAACAGTTGGTGGTTAAAGTTTTCTATGCACGATTTGATTTGACGAAAGTCACGAGACCTATTACTATCTCTCTATCCAATCACGTTGATGTATAAAAATAAAATTAAAATAAGCATGTAACGACCACAAACGGAGGAAAATAGCGGAGTAAAAGTACCGATACATCACTTAAAATGTACTCAAGTAAAAGTAAAAGTACACAAATTTTAAACTACTCAAAAAAGTACAATTACTGATAAAAACTACTTAATTACTGTAACGTGAGTATTTGTAATTTGTTACTTCACACCCCTGTTAAGGACACAAGTGTTAATCAGGACAAAATATCTACATGAACAAAAAAGTCTTAGAAGCAAGTAATGTGTACCGTGAAGTAATACTACATGAGTTTTTCTACAAGTGAAGTGGCCCAAAGTTCAGCTGTCCCACTTTTTGAATAGTGCATGATGTTTTGGAGGTGTTTGTGTGTCTTACTAGATGTTGTTTGAGCTTAGGCATCATCTTCTGCAGGATACGTTCATGATGCTCCTGGAAGCGCATGAGTTTAGGGAACCCTGGTACAAAGAAACCTAGACGAACACAACAACATTTTTCAATATGGTACAAAACTTGTATGTGATGTGCATGTTTACAATATACAGAATTTAAGACTTAATCATGAAATGAGTGTTGTAGCTTAGTGGTTTGCTCATTTTGCTTTACAACCCAGATTGTACATTGGACATCAAGTGGTGACTCAACACAGTACCAAAATTTATCATAGAAAAAAATTTAATTAAAATTTAAATGTATTAATATTACAACAAGCTGCATAGCCTATGTTCATTTTATATATTTATTTAATTATATAAATGTTGACTGTATGGATTAATAATACTAATAAAGGCAAGCATTTCCTTTTCCCTTATAAAACTTGTATTTTGCAATTTCTAAATATGAATGACTAGTATTATTATTATTACTTTTTTATTATTATTATTACTACAACAACTATTCAACATGAGTTGAATACCACTTTTCTAGAATGAGTAAAAGTGTGTGTGTGTACCGTGCATGGTGTGTTTCTGTCCAGACAGCAGTTTGACCAGTGCCCAGAAAGCATCTTCCTCATTCATATAGATGAGTAACAGAGCAGTGATCTGACTCATGCCCTGACAATAGCCCACCTCCTACACACACACACACACACACACAGAAGAGAGAGAATCCATAGTGTGCAGGTTCTTTCCACACATAAATCAAGCGCATGCACATACTCATAAAAATGATTGCTACTGAGGTAGCATTTTAATTCAGTATTGTGACGTCAACTGGAATCAACATGGCAATATTTGTGGGCATATTTTACTCACCACACACACACACACACACACACACACACACACACACACACACACACACACACACACACACACACACACACACACGAGAGAGAGAGAGAGAGAGAGAGAATCCATAGTGTGTAGGTTCCTTCCACACATAAATCAAGTGCAAGCACATACTCATAAAATGATTGCTACTGAGGTAGCATTTTAATTCAATAATTGTGACGTCAACTGGAATCAACATGGCAATATTTGTGGGTATATTTTACTCACCGCGTTATATACAGAATATGCTGTGAGCACATGAAACAGATCCTGCTGCCTGAAACGCACAAGCACGTACAAAACAATTATGGTCAAAGAATCAATTCTGTTTTTCTATTTTATATGCCATGGGTCATTAGGTTTTGCACATTTTTACATGTTCTGTTCTTTCCCTCTCTCATTGTCTCATTGTTTTTTTTTTTCTTCCCCTATGCATGTCTAAGGCCACACTGTGAGAATGATCTTACCCTTTCAAATCTCCACAGGTAAATGTCACATCAGTCAATATGGGCGCTTTAGCCCTGTCACAATTCAATACACCAGTAACTCGAAGAGAAATGGTGGGGTGTGGGCATCTCTCTCACCATTGCGTTCTCAACTTTTCCATTTCATATGCTGGTTAAATGTAGCAGTTTTATGGCCATGAGAAATGGAAGCATCTCAGAGGGAAAAAAAAAATATTTTACACAGACACAGATTAAAGCCCTACATAAAAAAAACCCTTCATCAGCAAAGCAATTCAGTATGAAAGCCTGATAAAGCACAACGATGTATGCAATATTTGCAGTAAAATGGTTGGATACTTGAATTAATTGTTCAGAATTCAATAATAATAATAATAATGATAAATTAAATAAATTAAAATAAAACAACAAAACAAAATGCAAAATGTTTAGATACTTCAATACCTTGTTTAGAATCCAAAATCAAAACAAACAAAAACAAGAAAAAAACAAAACAAAACAAAAAAACAAAACCAGACATAATGTTTGGATACTTCAATAACTCAGAATTTAAAAAAAAAACCTAACCAGATGAACAAACAAAAATAAACTTAGCCTATAATAATAATAACTAACAATAATAATAATTTAAAAAATGATAATAATAATTAGGGCTGTCGATTTAACACGTTAATCTAATTAATTAGTTATGGAAAAAAAATGTACGAGTTAAACTTTTTAACGCATTTAACGAGTGCAATATCACACCAGTGTTGTTTTTGTCCCAAGTAGCACAAGTGCAAATGAGATACTGATTTTATACAACAGTTCAATAAATAAGAACTTAATATTGTGTTATATTTTAGACTATTGACTATTTTTGCTCAGTTCTGCCAATCACATATATTACCTATTAAAGCCACAGCAGAACCAAACAACGCACAGTTTTCTGAATGAATTCGCGTTCTGAAAGAATTGTGTGAACCAATGATTTAATGGCCCATTTATATAGAGAGCCATTTACTTCTTTCCTGAATGAATCAGCCATTTGAACAATCAAATGAATGAATGAATGAATGACTCATTAAGACATATGCTGCCATCTACTGGCAGTTTTAGTTTTTTATTTAGAGTATCATTTCATTTATTATTTATTTTTCATTTCATTATTTTCATTTATTCATGATTACATTTAATATATATATATACAGTACATATTAATAAACAATCTGAAAATAAAAATAAAAAATTCATAGTAATAAAAAAATAATATTAAAGGGATAGTTCACCCAAAGATATAAAATGAAAAAATTAAAAATTAAAATGAAAAAGAAAAAAAGAGAAAATATTCTTTCTAAAGCTACTTTCTGTAATGTTTTTCTCATGTAACACAATAAACAACAAATCCAAAAAGAAACAAAACAACAATAACTTCAATAAATAAATAATAAACCTAACCTAACTTTTACTCTACTCACACTACATTTTTTGGAAGGTGTTGATGCATGATACTGCTATTCATTTTGTCATGCATGTACATCTTGCTTAAAAGAGATTTATGACGTGTATGTGCCAAAGGGCCTGGGAGCTTAGCGGTCAGCTTGCAGGAGGGCCAAGGTACCCGATAGTGGGAAGCTTGTGCTGTTCGTGCCGAGTGGCCTAGATGCCCCATTGGTCAGCTTATGCAATGTGGTGAGGGGCATGGAGGACTCAGGCTATATTCAGAGAGGCCAAGGGGCTCTAATGGTCAACTGGCATTGCCTATTGTGGCCAGTTGCATTTAAACCTCCTGTGTTCTTTTTTGTTGGTGTGTATGTTTGGATGCTCACTTGACATCATAGCGGTGCATGAACATGATGTGATCTCTGTATGTACGATTCACATCCAGATCAATCTGACGAATATCCGGAGACAACCCCCTGGCTCTGATCTTCAGTTTCTGGGGAAAGACAAAAACAGTTCATGGAGTTCATAATAAATATAACTAACTATATAACAACACTCTGCAGGCCACAAATGAATCTAACGATACGCTCACAGACCAAAGCATGATTTCTGCCACACAAAAACCTCCAGTTAAAAGGGAATGCAGACTGCAAATCATGTTTTCTGTCAAGTTGGATGCTGCAGGGCTTTAGTAAAGCTGCTATTGTCCGTTTGGAGTGATATTTCCCTCTGCGGTGTGTGTGTCAAACCACATAAGTGTTACATTGCAAACCTCAGGGGTCGGCTATTTTAGAAAGTCATATTTAAGCAAAAAGT
The DNA here is from genome assembly GCF_001515605.1 of Sinocyclocheilus anshuiensis. Taxonomy (NCBI): domain Eukaryota; kingdom Metazoa; phylum Chordata; class Actinopteri; order Cypriniformes; family Cyprinidae; genus Sinocyclocheilus; species Sinocyclocheilus anshuiensis. The sequence goes on along the minus strand of NW_015554106.1, from coordinate 500,187 downwards.
TTGTGATTGCCTCTCTCTCACACATACACGCATACTCGTTTCTGTGGAATAAACTAGCTCTTGAGAAAGCCATGCCTATGCTGGAATGGAGAAACTGCGTTTACCTCATAGAAGTCCTTTTTCTCCTCCTTGATTTTGGGGATGTCGAGCAGCAAACACCAAACCTGACCTCTGAGCTGCAGTGGAATTCCCTTATAGATCCTCCTTACCAGCTACACAAACACACACAAAACACGATTAGAATTCAAGAAAACTCTAAACCTCAACCATGTGAGTGAACACATTGAAGTCATTATTAAATAAATAAACAAATAAATAAATACATTTGTGAGTTAAAAAGTTAACTTAACTAAATGTTTATTGAAATAAGTCTCTTATGCTCATCAAGACTGCATTTATTTGATAAAACATACAGTAAAAACAGCAATATTGTGAAACAATTTCTATTTTCATATATTTTAAAATGTAATTTATTCCGGATTAATTTTAAGCAGCAATCACTCCAGTCTTCAGTTCCACATGATCCTTCAGAAATCATTTTAACATGCTGATTTGATGCTCAAGAAACATTTATTTTTATTATCAATGTAAACAGTTATGCTGCTTAATATTTTTGTTTCCACACTACATTAGTTAACATAAACTAACAATGAAAAATACTTCTAAAGCATTTAGAAATCTTAGTCAATTAGTTGGTTAAATAAATGTTGATTCCAACATTTACTAATACATTACTGAAATGAAAAGTTGTATCTATTAATGTTAGTTAATGGACCTGAGCTAACATTAATTAAGTTGTATTTTTATTAACTAATGTTAACACAGATTAATAAATACTGTAACACATGTATTGTCCATTGTTAGTTAATGCATTAAATATAGCTGGAACCTTATTGTAAAATGTTACCAAATAAAATATATATATATATATATTGGAATACATAACATTTTAACAAAACTGCATTTTTAAAATGAAACAATAAAATTACGCAAAACTACTTAATTTAAGACTTTTTTCTTTATTATGTCACACCATTTATGCTTCACCCAAAACATTACAATTAATTAAATGAATTAAAAAATATATATATTAAAAATAAAATTAGTATGTACAGAGACTTGATATATATATATGTTATACAATAATATACAATAATATATATATTTTTTTTTTCTTATTTTTTTATTTATTTATTTGTTTAAGAGAAGTGTCATGTCATTAACTCTCTGCAATCTGGAATATAGACAACTGTATCAGAGACAGATGACAAAATTAGCAGACTTTCCAAATTTCCTGTGCTGAGTTTGGGAGAATAATAGCTATGAATCGAAGGTGGAATATGTTAAATTGAACTGAGAGTGTCAGCAGAAAGCATGATATGCAAACTATTGAAAAGAAAAAGAAGGGGAACAGGGTTTATATACACAATATATAATATGACTTCAATGATGTGGCCACAGATACCGCTGGCCTGGTTATTAGGACACCCTCAATATGGATAATCATCACGCTGTCTAAACGCATTCAATAGCAGAGTTATGGAATACATCTGTGTGTCTGTGTCTCTCACAGGTAATTGTGCAGTCAGTAAAGATTAAACTCCCATCAGAGGGCAGATTCAAAGCTCAAAAGCAAATGCTGAAACCACAAAAGCTAATGGCCGGCATGAATCGTCTCTCAGCTACAATTAAACTCACCCGCTGGAACAGAGAGAGAGAGAGAGAGAGAGAGAGAGAGAGATGTACGACTGTGGAGGGGTTGTGAGGTGAAAGAGAGGAATGAACACTCTTCTGTTTCCTGCACTCATCTGTCCACATTACTGCCACTACGTGATTTCCTGAACGTCTCTTCCACCCTCAGGGCCCTTCCATGTATGTATGAATGAATGTGTGTGTGTGTGTGTGTGTGTGAATTGATGGCTGCCGAGTAGTTCATTTACTATAATGGTAACGACAATATTAATAATCTTCGGGAGGCTCTTGAGGAGCTGATTATTGACAGACAGCAGTGGGCACATATCCCACAGCCACAAACCCAACGACTGTGTGTGTGTGTGTGTGTTTCTGCCTCTAATCTCGGCAAAATGAGGCAATTAAGGCTGTTGGTTTATTTGACTAAAACGAGACATTACAAATCGGCAGGTGTCTGTGTGTGTTTGCTTGTGTGGTTAAATGTGTTTGTTGACAGGGGATTGGTTTTGTAATTGTGGATGTGTAAGAAGTCAATGACTCCATCTGTTCTACAAAAAAAACAAAACTCGTTGAACAAGATGTCTTTGGAGTGAGTGTGTGTGGCACAGTGAAATCAGAACCACATTAAATTACTGAAATATTAACATAAAATCTCAGAGGGTAAATCAAGTAAATACTTTAAGACAAATGGGTTTAGTTGACAAAAAGTTTGAGAATCCCTGTTATATAGGATTATAAAACTATATAAATGATCTACCTACAGTAGATAGTCACCATAATGGACAGTTAAACAACACAACTAAATAATGCAAAAACATAAAATACTCATATATTTATCTGGATGAGCTGTTTCGCATACGAGCAATTCAAGAAAATTTGTTTTACATTTCAAACTGACACCATCTTTAAAATGCAAGACTTGTGGCTTGGGCCAAATACTGAAAAACAGCAAAATAGTTCAGATGAAACGTCAATGATAGCGTGAGCTAGACGGTGGTTCCAGTGGCTAACGTGATCGTAGGTCGCCCCAATCTATTCTGAATGCCAGAGGAAATCAAGCTGGGTATTGACCTTCCACCTCAGGTCAAGAGAAATAAAATTTCCCAAATCACTTCAGAGTAATATTTTTTTCAGTTATTGTCTACATGCAAATCCAGGTCACCGCCAGTCGCTACAGCTCATTATGGTATGCATTTCCGTTGTTGATGAAATCATATCTATGAATGTAATGTCATCAGCGATTTTTTTTCGCAATAAGAGGACTCTGAATGACACCAGAAGCAGCCGATGTTAGCTTGAGGTTGTCTACACTGCAAGTGCTGAAGCTGACCTCTGAATATTCCCTAACAATTGACCAATTAGGTTCAAGCTTGAGCGACAGTAAAATGTGTCACTGTCCTCGTTTCCTACTATTTTAACAGGGATACAGAAGTTTAAATACTATTAATCCACACATATATTTGTAATCTCAAGTTTAAGAAGCTGGAGTAGCTGTGCAGTGCTACTAAAAAAAGTGTAGACAGTTTTGTTGTGCTTTAGATGCTGTTTATGCTCATTTAGTGCAGACACAGAGTGACAGTCTAATAGATCTAACTGGACTAATAAGAAGAAGTAATAATCAGTTCTACTCTGAATAAACTTCTTGAAATCAGTTCTAATAAACTGCACACCTGTCACGCACCACCTCAGGTGCTATGGAAAAGTTTCATTTCACACTAGACACTGCTAATGGACAGAAATACAATTTAACACGCCAACAGCTGCCTGAAGATGTCCAAACACATAGATGGATAGAAACCGACAGATTTTGTTCAGTTGAAGCAGGACAGTGGTTTTCTTAGGGGACCGGTCCAATGACGCCCAATACACAGGACAGAGACAGCCAAAGGGAACTTTAGCCATTTACGCACACAAGACGAAAGACTGAGAAAAACGGACTTTCTCAAAGTCCTTCAGAGAGTTACAGTCTGTTTATGAAGGACACGCACCTTGTCGCTGTTCTTGTATTTCTCCCAGCTCTTCAACATTTTCAGCCATTTTGTCGTTCTCTCCACTTCCAGATGTTTTTGCTAAGCAGACGAAGTGCAAACACACAGTACAATAAATTAAATGAAAGAGACAAAAACTCACCTAAATGTTTCATCTAAGGCAACACTAAGTGGACTTTAATGAAAATGGATTTCAGTGAGATCTAGAAAGCAGTATTAGATTAACAACCATATTAAAATTTAGGAGGCCACCCAAACAAAAAGGTAATTTTGAATATCTTCTCTGCTTTTCTTCTACAAGAACATAATGGCCTCTGAGGCAACAATGTTACTGTTTCTCCAATTTAGAGCTCATTATTACTCTATAACCTGACACTTTAAGTGCTTTCTGTCATGAAAAATGTGTGAAAAAAAAAAATCTAAATTTGAATTTAAGTCACTTATTTGAGTCATTTTTGCATTTACATTTAGCCAACTGGTGACAAGGGGATTTTTAGTAGATGTATACTGTATGAAGTCAGCTCAAGTTCAGACAGGTGCCCTAGCTTTCTTTACAATTAATGCCACATACTTTTATATATTGTTTTCTAATCTTATGTCATGCATATATTTTACATATTATATATTCTGCAGTTCTACACAGGAAATAAAGTGATTTCTGGGTTGCTGTAGTGAGAATTTATTTTTAACTGTGATAAATCACAAAACACAACTCTGCTGCGTTTCATAAAAATCTTATGTTGCTTAATTAAAACCTGTTGATGAAAATGTTTATAATGTATTTAAAAGTATTTTTCTCATCCTACTGATGTATTTGCTCTAGTTTTCCAGATGAAACACTGTGGACAAGTTTTCACAGATGCACTATGAAAGTATTAGGTTGGCCAAATACAGCACTTGACTCACCTTTTCCTCCACTACGTCATACACTGGAAGCTCATCCTCACTGTGAAAGACAAATCACATCACATTATAAAAGGGAAATACACACAGACTGAATTCAATTTTCTTCTGTTGAAACAAATCAAGTGTTTTAGTCAGACTACTGGACTCTCTCTCAGAGATTTATGGTCTCAAATAGCCACTAATGTCTGCCCACTGCTCACATAACACAATGGCCGTACAGGGAGAGAAATCGCATCAATAAATCATACACTGGTTCGTGTTGCTGACGTCAAATCTTGGTTCCTCGCATATATTACTGAAAAAGGAATGACTTTGTTCCACAGGAAGTGAATAAATAAACATCACTATTAGTAACGATGCCCCCGTGACCCCCACCCCTGAATCTGTTCAAAGTGCGAGATCTTAGTCAGCTACACAAACAGGAAATGATTGTTTCCCATGGCAGCCAGTTTGGATCTGCTCTGAGATATCCATGAGGTAACCCAGGGAAGCTGTGACATGACATTAAGGCTCTGTTCCAAACCCTAGTGAGCTTCCTTTTTGTCTACATAGGCAGCTAGACTCTAAGGCAGTATTGTGACCAAAATCTGGTGTGAATTTGTAAGGTTAGTGACAATTCAATCAGTGTAATTACTGACTCGTTGTTCATACGGTATTTTATTTAAAACTAACCAAAGCAAAAAACAAAAATAAATAAATAAATATAGCAAACAAAAATCAAAACAAAACAAAAAAAGCAAAAAATACAAAATAAAAACAAAAGAACAAATCAAAACAAACAAAAAACTTAAGATACAGAACAAACAAAAATAAAACGGAGCAACAAAAAATGAAAGCAAAACAAAATTAAAAAAAAATACAGAGCAAACAAAACAAAACAAACAAAAAACTTAAGATACAGAACAAACAAAAATAAAACGGAGCAACAAAAAATGAAAGCAAAACAAAATTAAAAAAAAATACAGAGCAAACAAAACAAAACAAACAAAAAACTTAAGATACAGAACAAACAAAAATAAAACGGAGCAACAAAAAATGAAAGCAAAACAAAATTAAAAAAAAATACAGAGCAAACAAAACAAAACAAACAAAAAACTTAAGATACAGAACAAACAAAAATAAAACGGAGCAACAAAAAATGAAAGCAAAACAAAATAAAAAAATAAAAACAAAATACAAAGCAAACAAAAAACAAAACTGTAAGAAACACTGGCATGTGTTGCCAAGTCAGGTCTACCTCACATCACCATATACTTCTTTGGACTTTTCCAGTTTTGCAACCTATCTTTCAATCTTGTTCAGTCTTTTTCTCTCTGCTACTGTCTTTTTTGTAGCCGTTTTTCTTTCCTCCAGTCTCTCTGCCCCTACAATTATAGAGTCATGATCTGCCAAACACATGTGGCACCCTATAAATATCTCATAGTGCACTGCTGTTTAAGGGGCCTGGGTAAGCCACAAACCTCCCTGCCAGGGTGTGAAGAGAGGAGAAACGAGAAGACAGGAGAGGCCGAAGGAGCAGACAGACATCCAGATAAGGGTGTACAGTGAATGCTCAGACTCTCTGAGCTAGGGTTTCTCCAGTACCTGCATCTCCTCACTCAGAACAGAAAAATGCACGTTTCTTACTGCAGGAATCCGAAGCGGTCCACCGCTTTATACAGATCAAAATTGGCCTCCTCCCATGGCTCCACCTCCGCACTTTCTTTACCCTGAAAGCACAAATAACACAAAGCTGTGAGCACACATCAGTTGAGACACAGTTTTAATGAGTATGTGTGTGTGCGCAGTTGCTGAAGAGTTGAGTTCTCAAAGCATATGGCTCCACTGTGAACTGTGAATTCGTTATTCATACATATTTAAGGCAGGTAATGAGGGGTGGACAGAATGTGGACAGGTTCAGTATAACAGTAAACAGTAAACAATTAAAAGAGAGAGAAATACAGAGAGAGGTGCCTGGGGCAGAAACAGATCATCCTTGCGTAAGAACAGTGTGTTTACGAAAGAAGAAAAACACATGGGTCGTGTTCTGACCACACATACACAGTTTTTTCTTCTTCTAAATTTAAACTTTTTCTAAGGTTAAACTTGTGCGGTTAATTCCGAGCTGCTTAACATAGAGACTTCATTTAAAATTTGTCTTTAGGGAGCAAAACATAAAAAAAGTCCTGTAGAGGAGCTGGTGCGGATTGATTACTTCACTTTGAGTGGGGAATGAAATCTGACGCTCCACTTCACTCTCAGTTCCAGACTGTGGCTTCTTTTGGCACTATTTTCGATTCATAATCATAATTAGCCAATAATTATTTTGATATATAACCGATAAAAAACAATATTAAAATTGTATACTATTTTGTGAAAAAAAATAAAAATAAATAAATAATAAAAATAAAATAATTCTGATATAAATAAATCAAAATAATAAATAAATAAATTATAATATATTATAAACAAATTAATAATACTAATAATAATAGTAAATAAAATAATAATAATTATTAATAGACACATTTTCAATAGTTTGTGTACTCTATGCACATCCACAGTTTGACTAATGACAATTTTTGAGTCACATTTTAGATGTGTCACATAAGATGTAAAAAGATGAAAACAAAGATGAAGCACTTTACCCACTGACAAAATCATTCATCCCAAAAGTCATTAACCTGTCAGGCTAAAAACTAACTGTCTATGCAATATGTGCACTTTGTCATGTTGGCAAGAAAATTTATGCAAATTTAAACGTAATGCAAATGTGAAGGTCTTAATAGATCTGGGAGGCCTGGAGAATGAGAAAAGAACAGGAGGAATCAATCGCAGAAGCGAGAACAAGAGTGGGAGCTATAAAAAAGAATGAGTATGACAGAAATCGAGAATCTGAGACAAAGTATAAACTGGTACAGAGAGAAGCCATATCAAGGGCACACGCACACACTCATTTATCTCTGTCTCACCCTCTGGTGTGTGTGTCAGGCATAAATCTACAGTGGGATATGATAATCTGATAGCATGTCACAGTGACATGGCTGTGGGAAATATTTTGGCCTGCGACATGCGCCAAGGACGTACCCCTCCTCCAAGGTTTTTTCTCATGTCTTTCTGCATTTATTCATCTTGCCACTTGATAAAATGACCTCACAAGAACAATATTACATGTAGTTTGCATTTAATATTTAGCTAACATTTGACATTTAAACAATGTCAGTGACAAGACAGTGAATCAGTCCGTCATTAATTAATCAGTCTGCCATTAATAAAAAAAAAAATATCTTACTAAAGTGAACAATTTCTTCATGAATCAGACATTTCAACTTCTTAGCATGTCTATAAAAATTCACAAGTGATCTATGGTCAATGTCAAGACTCGTAATGAATAAAGACTTCCATTTCAGTCTGTATAAAGATAATGTTTGGCTTCTGAAAAAAATAGCTAGTACATGAATCATACACGCACTGCTTTTATGGTGTGAACTTTGGAACTATTTTCGTAAAAAAAAAATCGAGCAAAAACAGTCACATTGACAATATTGTACTAAAATGTAAGTAGGGCTGAAACGATTAGTCGACATTATCGACAATGTCGACAATAAAAAAAATTGTCGACAAATATTTTTGTTGTCGAGTAGTCGTTTGATCTCATATGACCTAATGCAGTGTTTCCCAACCGGGGTGCCATGTAAAAAAATCATTTTTTAAACATTTTTAAACTGCTAAAATGTTCAAAAAGGCATCCATTATATAATATCCATTTCTGATGTCTCCAATAATTAGAGATGCACCGAAATTCCGGCTGCCGAAAATTAGTTCACCGCTCAGGTTTCACTTTCACGTGGTGTGACGCTCTGCATATTATCCCGCTCTATGCGTGTGCGCTCCACTCAGCGCTCCACTTATTTACCGTTCATTAAAGCCCTGCACAGGCCTCAAATTTAGGCCCTAGCCCTGCCCGTGTCCGACAGCTTATTAGAATTACCGGCCCGAGCCCATCTTTTTTCCCCCTTCTCCCAAAACTACGGTGGCCGAGAGAGCTCAACGGGCTGCAAATAGAAAAAACACCTGCAAATTAAGAAAACAACTTCATCAATTTGACAACACGCGCACTGCAAATGCTCACAACACAACCAAACAAAGAAACGCGCTGCAAATACAATTCTTTATTTGGTTGTGTTGTGAGCATTTGCAGTGCGTTTCTTTATTTGTTTGCGAAGTGAGAATTTGCAGCACCTGCTGTCAAACTGATGAAGATGTTTTCTTGATTTACTTCATCAATTTGACAACACACGCGCTGCAAATGCTCACAACACAACCAAATAAAGAAATGTACTGCAAATAGAAAAAGCATCTGCAAATTAAGAAAACAGCTTCATCAATTTGACAACACATGCGCTGCAAATGCTCACAACACAATAAAGAAACGCACTGCAAATACTCACAACACAACCAAACAAAGAAACGCGCTGCAAATACAATTCTTTATTTGGTTGTGTTGTGAGCATTTGCAGTGCGTTTCTTTATTTGTTTGCGAAGTGAGAATTTGCAGCACCTGCTGTCAAACTGATGAAGATGTTTTCTTGATTTGCTGGTGCTTTTTCGAGTTGCATGTGTTTTCTGAAGTTGCAGCGCGTTGAGCTCTCTCGGCCACCGTACAAAACATCTTATAGGGCCTACTTCTGTTTCAGCTATTAAAATAGTTCAGTTTTGTATGTAATGGCAAAGTGATTATATTTCGTTTCGTTTTTTTATTAAGTTAATTTAGAAAAAACTTTTGGAGCATTTTTTGTTCGTTAAATATAAGTTTTTGTTTTTTAAAGTAACAACCAAGCGGCCAGCGGCAGACAGTGAGCCTATGTTTGATCAATTTAGCCTTCTCAAATCATCACGACTTGCCTAAAATAAAATCTATAGATATAAAACAGTTCAAGCATATAACAATGTTTAAACGTCGAACCTAGATAAATGTGCGCTATATCCAATAGTTTGTGCGGAAAGTGCAAGCTAAAGCGCGCTTTGCAGGACATGGAGGTGACAGCGCGATCACTTTAATTTTTTTCAGTGGATACACCGTCATTTTTGCTCATAAAGGTAAGAGTAATACATAATTCATAACTGTAAAGGGTCTACTTTTATTTGTGTGCACTCACAATATCAACAAAACGTTGTGCTTTTATAAAATAAAAAAATCAAACATGATGCGCTTTCTGCCGTCTCGTCTTGAACAGGAGCGCTTCACAAAAATTGACCAAAACTCAGTGAATGCATGCCTCACAGACATGATACATATATCTATAGAAAGCTTTAAATTACTACTTAACGAAATAAAACAAATCAAAAACAAAAACTCTTTTATTAGAATCATAATCCGTAAAATGGAAACTTCTCTCTAAAGGCACGTCTAATGAGGAGATGGCGAGTAAGGACAGTCAACTTCATCCTTGCGACACCGACTAAGAAAACACTAGTTTATTAGTAAATAATTCAAATATTTCCTTACTATTTCTCCCTGACATTAATGGTAATTACTTTTGTCGGTGCTTTGCGGCAAGCTTAAGCCTATTGCGTGAATTTGAACGCAGAACTGTTCAGCTGCGCTGACTGCACGCACCTACATGCTGCTGCTGCGGGACACTAAACACTGTCGAGCTGCTCTTGACAGTCGCGGCAGCACGGTCTCGTGTTGTTTCCACTAGTGCTGCATTTTTTTTCATCACTAATTGATGGATGTCTAAAATATAAAAATAAGGAGAAGCCTAAAACAGGCCCGAGGCCCGACCCGCGTCTGACGTGAAAATTGGCCCAAATCCCGGCCCGAGGGGCGTAAAAAAGTAAGGGCCGGGCTAAAAATGCAGGGCTCTACCGTTCATGCTCATCGAAACAGCAAAGTCCACTCAAAAATCGAGCTGACAGGAAACATTTATGCAGTACAGTATTGTTTCTGTTGCAATAGCCCTACTGTGCTGTAACATGGTGTGGTATATGGGCAACTCATAACGCTGCCCTCTCATTCATTGATCTTCTTCTAACCGCTATGTTATGCGCACGTGTTCTGATAATAATAGCTTTCTAGGACTGGAAATTATTTCACATTTTATTTGGATAATTGGTAAAAAAAAATAAAAAAATAAAAAATTTCTTAATAGCCCTACTGTTAGACCTACCTGAAAAACTAAAAAGCAATTTATTTCATTTTTAGGCCTATCGTTATTTTTTATTTGTGCTATCATTAGTAATTTCTTTATTTGTTCTTATTTTATTACTGACTGCTTACTTGTCATTTTTTATTCAAGTCAAAGTTTTAAATCAAGCTATCTTGTGCTACTGCAACAAAATTACCCCATTGTAAAATCAAAAATACAGTGAGTGAGCAAAAATTTGTGAGATTTTAAAACGCATCTGATTACAGCAATGTGGATGTTTGCACGAGCTCTGCAGTTCAGTACTCCATTTTTATTTATTTAGTACTTTATGCAATAGATAGCCTTAAATCAAGCAGCTTTACAGTATTAAACATGAAAAACCAGAGTCAGTATCACTTTCAGTTAGAATTACAACTTGATTTTCTGTTTTAAAGCAGCTCTCCAGTGTGGAGCTAGCTAATGATAAAATCTTTTTATTCGTGGGAAAAAAAATATTTAATTAAAGTTTTAGTTTGGTTTGATCTAGCTCAGGACTGTTTTGATTATCATAACCCTATAAGGTATTTTAAGAGAGATTGTTGTGAATAAAATAGTTTATCCAAAAATAAAACGTCTTATCACTTGACCTTTATTTTGTTTCTTATCCATATGACTTACAAAAAGAGATTTTAGGCAGGATGGTGTGTCATTCAGCTACTTTCTCATATAGCTAATTAAATGGTGAATAAGAGTTTCTCTGCCATCTCATTTAGTGTGCCAAAATATTTATTTGTATAAATTAATTGTATAATTGTAATTAAATAATATGACTTTCAAAAGCTGAAGTGATTACCTTAATTTATTT
>NW_015554106.1:486919-488595 GCF_001515605.1 Sinocyclocheilus anshuiensis | reverse complement strand
AAAATTTGAGAGATTTTAAAGCACATCTGATTAGAGATGTGGATGTTTGCACGAGGTCTGCAGTTCAGTACTCCAGTAAAGTCCAGTCACATCACATTTATTTATTTAGTATTTTATGCAATAGCCTTAAATCAAGCAGCTTTACAGTATTAAACATGAAAAACCAGAGTCAGTGTCGCTTTCAGTTAGAATTACAACTTGATTTTCTGTTATAAAAGCAGCTCTCCAGTGTGGAGCTAGTTAATGATAAAATCTTTTTATTAGAGGCCGAAAAAAACGTTTAATTAAAGTGATAGTTTGCTTTGCAGAGATCAAAGCTTGATCTAGCTCAGGACTGTTTTGATTATCATAACCCTATAAGGTATTTTAAGAGAGATTGTTGTGAATAAAATAGTTTATCCAAAAATAAAACGTCTTATCACTTGACCTTTATTTTGTTTCTTATCCATATGACTTACAAAAAGAGATTTTAGGCAGGATGGTGTGTCATTCAGCTACTTTCTCATATAGCTAATTAAATGGTGAATAAGAGTTTCTCTGCCACCTCATTTTGTGTGCCAAAATATTTTTGTATAATTGTAATTAAATAATATGACTTTCAAAAGCTGAAGTGATTACCTTAATTTATTTGTTAGAATATGTATAACTCAATATTTTAACTAATTGCAAAAGATGAATAATCAAAAAATGTCTATTGATTAATCAGCGAAATAATCGATGATTAGTCGATTAACCGGTCTAATAATCGTTAGATTAATCGATTATCAAAATAATCGTTTGTTGCAGCCCTAAATGTAAGTCACTTAATATTAACTACTCGTTTGAACTCTTGTATAGAATCAATGTCAAATTTGCAATCGTACTGGTTTTCAGTGAAAACGGCACTCTCTTGGTCGTGTCATGTCGCTTAACTATACTATATGTCATAAATACAAAAACTACCTTTTTACCACAGTATGTTTCTTCTGTGTGCAGTTGTGTTCATTTGTTTTGATTTCTCCACGAGATTCTCTCACACACAGACAGGTTGCACAAATCTCAACTGGTGCGACCTTGTTACTGTCAATACATTATCCATTATCAATTGCCGTTTACACCAAATGTAATAAAATCAGAACCATTTATTACTTTACATTACATTTAAAGAATATTACTTCCTACTAGTGTTGTCAAAAGACCCGGTACTTCGGTACCAAGTCGGTACTAAAAAAATGAAAACGTTACGGTACCAGGTTTTTTTAAGTACCGGTGGTACCGAGTACCCGGTCAACCCGGTTCTTGATGCGATATCCGAAAGGTGCGCAGATGCGCTCTCTTCATAAAAGCACTGAGACATGGCGACCTCAAAATGAGGACACACATCAAACTAACAAAACACTTTAAAGACAGACACCCGGACCAAATGAAAGAGTTCAAGCAGGTAAGTTTCATTTCATCCCATACATTGATTTATTTGGGGCTGCCCGCCACAATATCAGAACTCACCGCCACAAATAGATTTTCCAAAAGGCTTTGACTTCGTTGAATAAACATGAGCACTGCACGTGTCAAAGTCGAAACCCAGTGCGGGTGTTTTTATATCACTGTATATCTGAAGGAAACCGACTGTCTTCAGAAAATTATGGATGTCATTTTCATTTCATCTTGCCTGTAATGCCTGAGCAGCGTTTGTGAGC
>NW_015554106.1:485741-486286 GCF_001515605.1 Sinocyclocheilus anshuiensis | reverse complement strand
TATTTACTATTTTTACACACCAGAGGCTTTTAAATGAATTGTGAATCTAAAACATGCGTGTTAGAGAATGTACAAATGATTAACATTGTGTAATATCAGTCAGAAAAGCAGTTCAGGGGGCTCCGGGGGGTGAACAAAGTCCTCCTGTAGCGAATCCATGCGTTTTTGTAAGAAAAATAACCATATTTAAACGTAATAATCACTTTAATCTAGCTTGCGCTCACTGTTGTACACGAAAGCAGTTCCGGGCGGATGGCGAAGAAGAATGTCCGAGGATTTCGATATAAGCCAAGAGGAGACTGGTTTTCCATTGCTAAAGTAAGGAAACTATGCTTCCTTTGCTCCTGTAAACAAACTTTGGTTTTCACGAGACTCACTGGCGCATGCGCAACACTGACCTCATACGTCATCAACCCGGAACTACTTCCGTGTACAACTGTTGGCGCAAGCTACATTAAAGTGATTATTACATTTTGAATATGGATATGTTTCTTACAAAAACGCATCGATTCGCTACAGAAGGCCTTTGTTCACCCCCCGGAGCC
>NW_015554106.1:481463-485283 GCF_001515605.1 Sinocyclocheilus anshuiensis | reverse complement strand
TAGGATGCCTCGGGGGTGAGTAAAACACAGCCTAATTTTTATTTTTGGGTGAACTAACCCTTTAAAGGGTATTTTTTTTAAAACTAGAGGGCTTAGAGGGCTAAAATATAAGAGAAGAAAGAAAACATAACATAAGACCATACGTGTTATGCTTCCTGAGTCAGGAGACGAATCCCAGTGTATGGGAACTTATCACAATCCAATTAACAGACACGTTACAGAATTAGAGCCCCCTAATGAGAGCTCAGATTACACTCAATTTAAGCGATCAATTTACAAACCGGACAAGCGCAAGAGATTTCATGAGGGGAAAAAAATCATTAAACCTTTCAGTGAAAACACACATTACTCTTAGAACGGTCACAGGAAGTCATAACATTCTGAGTTAATATTTATTACCAAATAATCATTATTGCATTCATGCAATATAAGGTCTCATTTCACTTTTAGTGCCACTTTCTTTCCTGTAAGCCATCATTCCAATATGTATTTTAAAGGGAAAGCCTGTTTTAAAGATACAATGCCAGACATGACCTAAGGATAAAAGTTGGCCTCCCAACATGAGTGATATACACAACAGCTGGTGAACAGGTGTTTCACATGATAGCCGTTATAATAAATCATATTTTAACGCCCTATTGACCAATCACACAAAGAGAATTCTCTGTGGCACTCTAAATCAGAAACATAACAGAAATGTCTGCTAAAATCTGACAGACAACGTTTTAGCAACAGATAAGAATACAGAGAATCTTCCAGATGAAAACTCTTATAGCAAATTTGATGTGCGCAGGTTGTGAACTACTGTATGATGGAAGGAGGTATCTGGTTGGATCAGAGTATGTCTTTACGGTGTTTCTGTTTTTCTTGGAAGTGGATTGGAGGGTATTTGGCAGGTAAGTGAATGGCAGCTGTTTTCTCTCACCTTGTCATATTTGGCAAGTATCTCAGCTCGCTCCTGTTCCAACTGCACTGTAGCATCCTGCTCTAAATCAGACGCTGGAAAGAGAAACAGAGAGAGACCAATTAGCTGTGATTTTAACTGTCCACTATGTGAATCATCTTTAATAAGCCTGGTTTACATACATTTAGAGTAAATACCTCTTTGCACTTTGAGACACACACACACACACACACACACACATTCTCTCTTTTCAATCAGCTAGAGTATAGCAACAAGTGGCTGTTCAAATAGGTCTGAGCCAGTATGTGGCTCTCAAGGGCAAACTGCGTCATTCACATCCAAAGCAAACAACTCGGGTCTGCTTTTATAGGAAGGTTCCGGATTCAGTACAAACTCTATGGACAGCATGTCTGCATTATGCACAGAAAATATTGTAGGCATGTCCCTCAGTTTGTAAAAAAAACCAAAAGCTAAATCAGAGGCTTAGTTTATACAAATTTAATTCAATCTGTCCGTCAACCTAACAGAAAAGAAAAGTACCTCTTCAAAAAATATTGTGCTCTTTAAATTGAGAGACCAGATCACAAGTCTTTTCAGTTTGTGCGAGTATTAAAATAATAAAAGCTAATAAAAAGAAAAAGTCAAGAATTCAAAACCCAGTATTTGGTAAGACTAAAAGAGCTTTTGCCACAGACGATATATATATACATATATGGCTGGGCGATATGGCCAAAAAAATTATCACAATACATTTTTTCATATCAGTCAATATCGATAATTATCACGATAAATGTTTATTATCTTAAAAATAAATCTTTATTTATTTCAAGTTTAAAGCCAGATTTTTGCTCCAAAGTGAAAGTTGTAGAAACCAGACCATTAATTTTCCTTAACAAAATAAATATCAAAATAGAAAAAATTTATTTCTTAGTTTCTGCATGTTCTAATGAGTGATATTGTTTCAAATCAAGAAACAGGTTTGGGTTGCCTGATAATATTAATAATAATATCACTTTTTTGTCTCTTAGAAATGCACATTTGATAGTAGCTTGAGTTAGGATGCAGAGGTACATTTTTGTTCATTATCAAAATTAGTAACATCTGTAAAAATTGCAGCAACCTCAGTTTTATATGTTTAAATTTATTCTGAACTTTTTTTTTAATTAAGCATTGGTCTTCCATAGTAGCATACATTTAAATTATGGTAAACACAGTTAAATGAAAACCACACATATAGCACCTCAGTACCATGGTAAAAATATAACTATATGGTTTTTAGGTTGCCTGTATGAAAAACAGTAGTCTAAAAACATTCAGTATAAATGCACACATGCTATAGCTTAATCACAAATACATACTATAATTATATACCATTACTCCTGTAATAAAATTCAATGTGAATATCCCACATTTCTGCCACAATACCATAGTGCAGTGAGTGTTACTACAGTAAATCCATGGTAAATGATGGCGATGTGTAGATTGAAAAGCCTTCTGACTGTCTCGTTCGTTGCACACAGTGTTCCTCCTGTTTGGCTTTAAACTAGTTTAAATCACAGAGTCATTAGTGTTCATCGCCGAGTTCAAGCGCTTCACACTGGATATTACAGCGCTGTTTAGAGCTCGCGTGACCGAGTAAACACATCTGCTCTAGTGAGCTCACGCCGCGCAGCTGGTTTGAACTTTGATCCGAGCGGATAAACGGTCCGTGTGGCGCGAATCGCGATTCAAATGAGGCGCGCTGTTTCGTTCCGCTTATGGTGCATAAACATTATATCGAACATTTATCGAACTCTTCATATCGTTTTATCTAGGAAAATTATATCGCGATAATTATCGTTATCAAATTATCGCCCAGCCCTATATATATATATATATATATATATATATAAGCAGCCAAGTCCATCAGAAAACGTGAATGGATAATCATTATTTGTAGTGCAGCCTCTGTGCAAAAATGAGTTTACAGTGATGCACATGAAGAGTTTCAAGCATAGCCACAAGACATTTATGTCAATGCCTTGTGGCTGCCAGTATGATGATGCCAGTATGATAAACTGGCCTGTGAAAACATCCAGTCTTTCAACTCCTGTCATGATCATGTAAACCCCATAAACCTGGTAACTTTTTTAGATACTAAAAGGGGATGTATTGTAATTATACTGTTAATAAGCAGAAGTACCAGTAATATATCCACTGTTCAGAACAGTAGTCTCATTTACTCACCCTTGTGTTGTTCCAAACCTTTATCTATCTATCTATCTATCTATCTATCTATCTATCATTCATTCATCTAACTTGGTCAACAACTTACTTGGTCCTTCAAGTAATATTCTTAATTTGTGATTTTCATGGAGTGACTGGAACTCAGGAATGTTCTGCTGTATTTGACTGTACAGTGAGTCTCTTAAGGACGTGTATTTGTCACAGTGGAGGAGGAAGTGTTCCTCCGTCTCAACTGATCCTGATCTACATTCATTACAGATGCGCTCTTCTTTAGGTAACAGTCATGTTGTCCTCTTTCTATGGCCAGCTGGTGGTCACTCAGTCTGTACTTGGTCAGTAAATGTCTGTGTGTTTTAGTGCTTTAAAATGAAGAGAATCTTCCGAACTAGAGTTTAAGTGGATCCGGAACTTTAAAACTCTTTTTTTTTAATGATTAGATTTAGGGGGAGACGGCCTAACTCGGCTCTGCAGGCGTTATTAGGTGTGTTTCTGTGCACATGAAGGATGCTTCTGCAGAACTCTACATGCAGAGCTTCTAAAGGGTGTTTGCGCCAATCTTTATGGCTGTAGTTACTCGCTGGGCCCCAGATCTCGCTTCCATACAGGGCAATAGGCAGTATGACAGTATCGAAAATCTTTGTCCAAATTCTGATGGGAATCCGTGTATCATTCGATCATTCGTTTCTTGAT
>NW_015554106.1:478309-481410 GCF_001515605.1 Sinocyclocheilus anshuiensis | reverse complement strand
ACAGAGTATTAAGTTATTTCCCCTCGATGGGGAAAAAATCCAAGTGAACATCAATCAGTACTCAATATTAATTTAAACTGCTTTAAATATGACTGCTGCTTATTTCCTGTGCACTTCATTACTGGTCTGCGCTTGACTGTAGTCGCGTCTGTCTGCATATTGAGTCTATTTAACCCATCTGTGTGAACTAGAGTGACTACTCACCTTAATGTTGTTCTAAAGGCTTATTACTTAATAACACAAAAATGTCCTGCTCGCATTTGCCAATTTAATGGCAGAGAATGGTGACTTTAGTTTTTTTTTTTTTGTTTTGTTTTTTTTAAGCGGATGCATATCTGTCGTAAAATAAACCTATGCATCTCGTGGCATATATTCCAAGCATTCTGAAACAAACCGAAATGGCAAGTTATTTTATGAAAATCTTGTGTTGTGTTGCAATGCGAGTGTGCAGCAGCTCACGCCGCGCACAAGTGCATATCCTTTTGAGATATCAATTATAATAAATTTTAATAAAACACAAGACTACATTATATAACTCTAACAGTAGGCTATTTAATATCTGTTGTTCTCCGGTTGTCAGTCAGAATGACAGTTCTTGCGTGAACATAACCCAAGCCAATTTATTATTCTTTCCTTTTTGTCTTCGTGTTTAAAATATTTATTTTGAAACAAATTAATTAATTTCTTAATTAAACAAACATACTTACTGGGTGAGCAGGGTAGGCTATGACAGCTGTCATATCATACCCTGCCATGCCCAGCTGATGCAAAATATAGAATTTATATCTACACAGAAGAAAGCCCTGTCTAGACTCTGCCCCGGAGTCGGAAAAAAACGAAAAAGGAGCCGTTTTCTCATTTTTCTACTTTCAATATTAAATAAAAAAACTAATGATCGAATGATACACGGATTGATGGGGATGTTTATTTTGAATAATTTCATTCGTATGGCATGCAGTGCCCTGCGGGTTTTTGTAAGTAATGTTTTAATTGCCAATTTGAAATTTCCAGTGGGAGTTAAAACCAGACCAAGATAATTATATTGTAAAGCAATATACTCAGTCAGTCAGTCAGTCAGTCCGTCGCTCGCTCGCTCACTCATGTTTGGTTAACAACAGTTTTCAAAATATATTTTGTGTTCTGCAGAAGAAAGTAAGTCCTACAGGTTTGGAACAACATTACTTTTCCTTTTTAAAAATACTTGAAAACACAAGCCACACATTTCTGCTTTATAAACTCTTCAGAAAATACTGTCCTATAGACATTAAAACCTTTAAGGTAAAAGCAACTGTGCTTATTTTTACAAACTGAGGGATGAGTTGAAATGATTTTCTGTGGTATTTCACAGCATTTCAGCGACGCTGCTGACAAAGCTTAACTTGCATTGAACCTTGCACATTCCCACAAAAGCACCACAGAATAAGAACTAGAGTAAGATAATAGAACACTGTATGTTTGAGTGCAATAAAGCACCCTACTGGATCCCAGCCTTGACTTTGATGTTGTCTATGAAGTGTGTAGACACACACTCAGATGGAAACATTCTCCTGTGAAGAGCTCTGCTGTGGGGATGTTGATGCAGGATTGGGTTTTCTGCGTATTCAATGTGCCCTGCTGCTAATGCACAAACACGTCTATTTTTCACATGCAGCTAGCAAATGAAATTACAGCCAATCAGATGGAGTGGCCAATCATTTCCTCTCCAGGAATTAGGTTAACACTGCCACTTCCTGTTTGGCTTGGTTCCCTTTCTGAGTGTATTTCGCAGGCAACACTTACTTACAAAGACTTCCACCAGCTTTTAGCCCTTGGGTCAAAGCCAGCCAGATTCCTGTGCTGGATGAATAGGTTTTTAAAGTCAATGGAATTTTTATGGAAGGATGGTTTGTGTGTGTGTGTGTGTTCTGTGTATTTAACAGATGCAAGTAATAAAAGCACATATAGCCTATGAGATTAGACAAAATGTGATGTGAAAAGACAAAATGAAATAACATGAGGCAATAAATGAGATTAGACAAGAAGAGTGAAGATTAGAAGAGAAAAGATTAGATGTGAATACAGGTGAGATGAGAAGAGACAAGCAGAGACAGAACAAGAAGACACTGTAAGAAGAGAAAAGCATATATATATAAGAAGAAATAATAATAAATGAAATGTGTATGTGAGATGATAAAAGATGTGAGAAGAAACAAGATGTGATTTTCCCTCATGTGAGGGAAATGTTGAGACAAGTATGTGCGTATGTGAAAGATGAGACAAGTAGAGAACAGATGAGATGAGACGAGATAAGAAAATACTAGATATGAAAAAAAGAGAGCATGTAAGATAAAGTAATATATGAGATGAGACAAGAATATTAGAGACAAGAGTTAATACTGAGAGAAATTAGCCAAGATGAGAAAGGAAGGTTATGTGAGATGAGAAGAGACTTGCCGAGAAAAGATGTAAACAGAGTATTTAAGAGAAAAGACGAGAAAGAGGAGATGAGGTTATGCACAAAGAATGTGGGAGAAAAAATTGAGAAAAGTAGTATGTCAGGAGATTGTGAGATGAAAAGATGAGACGAGAGATGAAGACATTGTGAGACGACAAAAAAGATGTATGTGAAAAAAGGCAAGAATAGACTAGATTGTGTGAAGGAAAGAGACTAGATGAGATGAGAAAAGACAAGATGATACAAAAAAAGATAAAATGAGATTAGGAGAAAGAAAAGAGCATTTAAAAGAAGACAAAAACTGTCGAGCAGAGACGAGAAGAGACTATGTGAGATGAAAAAGTACGAGTATGTAAAAGATGGAATAGCAAGAGACAACATTTTGTGAGAAAAGAAGAGATGAAAAGAAAGGAGTAGTGCTGGGCGGTATACCGGTTCATACCGAATACCGGTGTTTATTTTTGTTATGATATGAATTTTTAAAATACCGCAATACCGGTGTATGTCGCTTAAATAACGTTCAGAACGCGACACTGTTTGAAACGGGTCCGTTTTCACTGTTGCACTGTGGTGAGGGAACAGCTGTAGGCTATGTGTTACTAAGCGTGAAAGTTCCGAAACTGAAGCTGTAGAACTAATAGAACGTGATGACACAGAAGAACTCATC
>NW_015554106.1:473320-478178 GCF_001515605.1 Sinocyclocheilus anshuiensis | reverse complement strand
TTCGGAATAATTTGTAATATATAATTATTCACGGTATTTAGAAGTGCCCACGATAACAATATTGTGCATATTCGTTACCGTGATATATCGCATTACCGAATACCGGCACAAGTCTATTTACTAAACGTGAAAGTTCCGAAACTGAAGCTATAGAACTAATAGAATGTAGAAAAATACCGTGATATAAATTTTTGGTCATACCGCCCAGCACTAGAAAGGAGTACTGCATATGAAAGAGGAGACAAGATATTATGTCTGAGACAGATGGGCAGAGATGAGAAGAGCATGTGAGAGAAAATGAGACAAGACGAGACTATGTGAGATGAGCCGAGATGAGAAAGGAAGAGTTTGTGACAAATGAGATGAAACAAGAAGAGAAGATTATGTGAGAGAAGAGAAGATATAAAAAGAAGAGATTTGAGTATATGAAAGAAGAGAAAATATAGCATGTACATGACAAATCGAGACAGGATGAGAACAGAAGAGACAAGACAAAAGACAGTAGTGTAAATGGCTGGTGGTCTTAAAGCTCTGGGGCCTCCACGGCATATTAGCATTCACTCAGCGCCATGTTTCAGCTCACCACTCTCTCGTTCATGCTCCATACACTGGTCTGACAGCTCACGCTGAGCGTATGTGAGCACAGGCGTATTTAGAGATGAGCGAATGTTCTCTGAGGCCTCTCTGAGATGTCGTGCACGAGAACGAGAAGCATTTCAATCCCTCTTAATGGTCGCTTGTCAGATTAACAGAGCTCATTCACATGGATAAGAGTGAAGAAATCACAGCTCATCTTCTCTTATGATTTCCAGAGCTGTACTATTCAGCACGGATACTGCAGCAAGCTGACTAGACACACAATTAGTGGGAATTATGAGGGAAAGACTGCAACAATGATGCTATGCTCAGTTTTTAAAATGGGACATGTCACAGCTAATATTATTAAATGCTCGTAAATATGTCCATGAGAAACTCAAAAGTTAGCTCAGCACTTTAATGCAGCAAGGATCATTCCCCAAGTCTGGTTATGCGTACTTTCCTACTACACAGAATGCCAAATGCAGAACACCAGATATTCGCACTATTCATGAAACAGTAAGCAAAAAAACCTGGATCATGCACTACTTCCACTGGGATTCTGATATCTACATCCAATTATCATTATGCAGACCCATGAAGGCATGGGAGCTGAAGAGCTGTAAGTAACTGTGTAACTGTGAGCAGAGCAACTCATTTCTGTAACACAACTTGTAAGTTCTACAGGTACCAAGAAAGTTGTTCCTCATGCTTGATTGCTCATGTTTGACAACACTTGAGTAAATTATTTTCACGATTGCTGCTAGTAGATCAATAAACATCCAGGTCAAAGGACAATGCCAACAATGGAGGATTTAGTGTATCTGTAAATGTATTTGTTCAAAAGACCCAAATAACTGAAGAAAGTACGGCTGCACGATATTGGAAAAAAACTCACATTGTGATATTTTACTTTTTTTGCGATATATATTGCGATATGAAACAAAAAAAATCACCACATGACTTGAATAGTTTATCTGGGGAAAAAAATAATGATTGGGGTATTTTTGTAGGCGAGTAAATCAGCATAGGAAATAAACAACTTACAAGCATGGATAAATATAACCGAACAAAGATACAAATGAAATAAACAGTGCTTTATATTTTTCAGGTAAGTCTAACAGTATTTAGGTACAGAAATTGAATAATCAATTGTAAAATAACACTGCATAGTCTTCACTGTATAAATTAAATCTAATAAATCTGTGTTAAAGCTACAAAAGTGATTTTTCTTTTTTGTTGTTTGATTAACATTCATAACACAGAGAGCCTCAGGTACATTAAACTGCTCGAATTCAGAGTTCACGTGCATCTGCGTGGCTCTCACTGTGTCTACACCGGACGCGAGCGGCGCGGCGCGGCATGATGCGACAAAATACAATCATTTTAATAATAGGCTACTTAAATCAAAATGTTGCAAAAGGTCCAAGTTTTAGTTCGACGCATATGGCAGAGAATTGCTTGACGTTAAAAAGAGTTAAGTGCAATAAGTTGCGAATGTAAACAGCTGAGAAAGAAATCGGCTGTGTATCATTATACTGGATCCGTGCAGTCGGATTTAAAGGGACAGCAGCCTATAAATACATGCTGCTGAATATGTCACTAATGTTAATCAAACAACAAAACAGCTATAGTTGTAGTGATTCTTTATTTTCCAAGAAAGAATGTGAAACAAATTGGTTATATAATTTTAATTTTTAAATATTTTAAAATATAATTGAAATTGATTTTACACACTTTAAGCAATATCGTATCGCATATCGAATATCACATTTTTTAACAAGGTATCGCATATCGCGTTTTCTTCAATATCGCACAGCCCTACGGTCTACACTGGATGCGGCGCGGCAAATACCCGACAGTAAACTGATGCCGCGTTCTCTTTATGACGTACTGACACAAAGTTCAAATTATATACAACGGTCGCGTCCAGTGTAGACAGACTTTGGGGCCGTTCACATGGCGCGCCTAAAACGTGTGGGAAAACGCCAGTCGTGGCATCTGCCGTTGCTAAGCGACTGTGACCTGCGCTCTCCAAGACGACGTTTCAACAAAGGATAAATGGATTTCCAGCACTGAAAATTGTGTGCTGTAGCTCTGCTACTAAATGTATTTAGAAATGGGTATCTCTGTACAGCTGTCGCATCCAGTGTAGACACCGTGTCTGTGTGTGAGCAAAGAAAACAATCAGTATAAATCTAACGATCAGTAGCCTATACTAAACATTGCACATCCTACGATGTGGCTATCGCGGATGCGCACATCACGATATCGATGCTGAAACGATATATCGTGCAGCCCTAGAAGAAAGCATAGTAATCAATGGTAGTGAAATTCATGATTAAGTACTTTGAAAGTAAATTTAGATGCAGCTGAGTGTCCTGGGCTCACCATTATAAAAACAGTTGAGCCAAAAAAAATTACGTTTAACATCCATTGAAAAACATGCATTGAAAAAAAAAAAAGTGTTACACAGGTGTTTTGAATATAATGACATATTAGTTGTGTCTCATTTCGAAGGCTGTACCTGCACTGTGCAATGTAATGGTTATTTTACTGAAATATGACATCCTTGTGACATACGCATCTGACAAATACCTCCAGAGGGCGCAGCCTTCAAAAATGAGACAACTATTTGCAGAGGAGGAAAAAAATAATAATAATAAAAATCAGAGACTTTCGTTTAAGATGGGCATGGGGACATTTTCTTGTTTGCACACAGAAAGTTAATTTGTGTGCACAATTAGTAAATTAATGTGCACGTGGGAAAAGTTCGCATGTTCATGTTTCCGGTTTATGCATAGTTGTTTGGTGCTAGGAACCACTGTAAAAAAAAAAATGGTCAAAGTTGTAAATAAAACAAAAAAGATTGGAGTACGTTTTAAGAGAATACTATTTAAGTTTTTCTACTCCAGAATTTCACATTTAATTTAATTTAATTTAATTTAATTTAATTTAATGTAATGTGTTCCTTGTTATTTCTTTCTAATTGTACAAAATTACTATCGATTTCTCATTGAAAATTGTTACTGGTATAAAAAAACCAAAGTGTACTCATTAAGATGACAAGAAGTTTGCCAATGTGTGTAATGTGAGCAGTACAGTGATTCCACTAATCTGACAGTAGTGTAGTGAGGACACAGCCTGAATAAACCACACACTTGTCTCTCTAGTGTGCAGACGCACTAAGAGTAACACATGATCTTCTGTTCGTTCTTTCACTCCGGCATGCCCTCACAGACGATTCCACTCAGATTCAAGAGCCGTCGAGCTTTCTGACACACACACACACACACACACACACACACACACACACACACACACACACACATGACACTGTCTGACACCATTTAACAAAGAATCATACAGCTCTAAAAGGAAGTCAGTCAGGCAGACATTCCCTGGCTATTTTTATCAACACTTAAGGAACTTATTTCTAATTTTCCCCACTTCCTGCAGAATGTTCTTCTGCCTCTCTCAATCTCTCCACCTCTTTTTAGTGTGAAAATACCCAGAACTTCCTCAGAGTGGTATTTTCAGTGGAGTGATGTCACTAAATGGTCCAGATCTTTATGACTTTACACACAAACACACACATAACCCTGTTGTAGCGTCTGTCATTACAGCTCACTCACACACTCGTACAAGGGCGGCTTCAAGCCACAAACAGCAAGCCATCATTCAAATCATAGCCTCTGTATGTCAAGTTCAGCCCACAATGGAAAAGATGCACTGTACAAATCAGAGCTCTAAAAGCAATGCTTTTAAATATAATTTAAACTTGTCCCTTGGTTTATAAAAACAGAAAAATCATGTTTAATGCATTTAGAATAGAAGTCTATGGTGCAAGGCATATTTCCAGGTTATATGTTATAATACACTGTTTTAAAAGTCAGCTACCAAATTAAACACTATACTTGTTAACATGACAATTAATTAAACAAATTCATTTATTAACAGGTATTTATGCAAACTACCTGTTAACAGTAAGATTTAATTTATTTAGTAAAAATAATAGTGTTTAAAGCATTTATAATGAAAGTCTATGGTGCATTTTGGTGCTGGGTTAAACATTACAAAACACATGTAATTAAATTACACATTGTGCCTCTTAACATGACAATTTATTCAATTAATTAATAATGAATTATTATTAATTACGTTAATTATTTATTTTTAATAATTTAAAGAAGTTTATTAAAAGCCATTTGTTTGAGGGAGGCCAAACATTGCATTTAATTTAATTAAATTGCAATAATATTTTTGTTTATCAACCATGACA
>NW_015554106.1:472325-473310 GCF_001515605.1 Sinocyclocheilus anshuiensis | reverse complement strand
ATATATATTAAACAACTATTGTGCAATAAACACACTACGAGTTTGTGCTGAAGATATTTGCATTCAGATTATGAATTATACTTTCTGCCTCCATCTATTTCTCAGTCAAACTCCTCTTTCGCTCTCTCTCTCTCTCTCTCTCTCTCTCTCTCTCTCTCATCAGAGTGTGAGTAACTGTAATGTCAGGCCTGATTGGTGACACGCTCATTTCCCCCCTGTTGTTCTCTCCTCTTGACTCATACATCATTTCATCCTTATTTTATCCTTAATGAAAGACAGGATGGAGCAGAGACCAAGGGCGCACACGGTCGAAAAACAAATCCAATGTTTGACAGATCAATCTCACGCGGTTATTGCTGCTACTCTTCTACTGTGACACGTTGCTTTCAAATGTAGATGTTGAGGAATAAAGATTGTGTGAGAACAAACAAGATCCCAACACAGGCTGCATCTTTTATGACTTATATTTGAACAGACCCAGTCTTTTGCTCTTATTTTAATAAAGAGATAAAAGAACAGCTATATGGAGCAAACATAAACCAGAGATCCAGATCCTGATTATTTTTATGGTGTGTCCAACAACAAGTTTATAGAACTTTAATTACTGCTATCTGCTTTGACACACATTAAACATTAAGATACATCAACATATTGCAAATTAATATGTTATTAAATATTCATGTAGAATAATTATTTGTGTGTACATTTAAATGTATATAATCATCATCATCATCATTATCATCATCACCATCATCGGTTAATGATGCTGTTGTTATTATTATTAATAAATAAATAAATAAATACAATTATTATTAGCAATACATAATAACCTCTAACATAATTAAAGTATTTATCCAAGTTTTCTTGTCAAGTTTTACATGCTTCATTTTTAAACATTGAGTTAAAGGGGTCATATGATGTTGCTAAAAAGAACATTATTTTGTGTATTTGGTGTAATGAAATGTGTTTAAGGTTCAAAAAACAC
>NW_015554106.1:465710-472229 GCF_001515605.1 Sinocyclocheilus anshuiensis | reverse complement strand
TCAGCGACCAGCTCTGATCAGCTGCAGTCCTTCTTTTGGAAGGCCAAACAAAGTAGTTTCACTTTCACAACGAAACACACAGCGTCACACACGGTGGCCTAGAGTGAGCGGCAGCGGGAGGGCGGGCTTGAGAACGGCGCGGCCGGCAGATTCGACGAAGGAGCGTCCGGCGGGCTTGCGGCAACCACATGTGACGACCCCAGTCTGGACTCCGCTTCGTCACAGTAAAAGCCGATCCGGTGTTCCACAGCACGAAGTTGATGTATTTCCTCAGCAACCAGCATGGATCAGCTCCAGGCATGACGAAGCAGATATCGTCCTCTTTTGGAAGGCCAAACAAAGTGATTTCATTTTCACAACGAAACACACGGCAACAACAATACTACAGCGAGAATCAAAGTTACGCCTTCTTTCTTTGCGTGAACATTTGGGCGGTGTTATGCAAATCTTCCCACATAGTGACGTAGGTATGTGGGGGCGTGTTAGAACGAGTCGTTTTAGGTAGGCGTGGTTGACTCTTAACTTTTATAAAGAATATCTCTTTGGATTTGAGACTTTAGTCTTTGCAACTTTACAGATCTTCTTTATGCACCAAGAGCTTGTAACACTCCAAAGAGAAAGGAAAAATTGAAATCGCATCATATGACCCTTTAAAAATGCAATGCTGTTATGACATTAATTAGGTCCATAATTGACTGTTACATAAAAGTTACATTATATAGGCAAACAACATATTAAATAACATATAATGATATTTTGCATGTAAACACTTTTGTTTCCAGTTGAACATGCAGTGATTTGATGTTTTAGTTACTAAAATTAAGAACTGACATCATAATGAAATGTAATGATGTCATAGAGCTACTGTTTAAAGAGAGAGATGAATGATGTAATCAGATCTTACCTGGCTCAATCTCTCCATGATCTGTGTCGCAGTTCAGATTTTTGGTATGCATGAGGGTGACGAACACACACACCAATACTAACAAAGTATCAGTTTTCTTTACTCGCCATGATAAAAGTCAACTTTCAGCAGCTAAACTAAAGAAATCCAGATTCTTATCACTCCGAGTCAAATAAGACGCTACGGTGAGGCAGAGAAATAAGAGAAAAGACAAAGAAATTAAGAAAAGAATGAGGAATGGTGAGGAAAGATGACAGCAAGGAGGAAAGGAGGCAACGAGACGCATTCTGACAATACGGCTGTTTGTTTACTTCAGAGACACGTCACACTTCAGACCCACACACTACATACCAGACTGACTAACAAACAAGAGCTCCTATTAACACATACACACACAGGCACACACACTTTACAGATTGCTCACAGCACACACACACAAATCTATTACATTATCTTAGTTGTTGAAATGTAAACTTGCTTAGGTAAATCTTAACATGTGTCTCCGAGAGTCTCATCAACTACATCTCAAAATGTGCTCATATTTAATACCAGTCAAAAGATGTCAATATGAGCTCAAACATTTCTTAAATATCAAAGATTATCTGAAATACGCTATCCACATTCTTCTTATGGCTCTATGCTGTCAACGATTGTCTCATTTATCTATTTTCAGTTCACCTAATAAACGGTAGGAAAAACATCACATACTTTTTATACTTGAATGAACTAATATCTTAAGACCTCATTAAAATTTCCTTTGAAGAATTTTCCTTTGAGATGACAACATGTTTTAGCTTTTGGCTCTGTTACCAAATAACTGATTGAGTTTTCCTTGTAGTAAAAATGCAGTGTGGGAGAAAAGGGGGAAAAAAAGAAGGCAGGCAGAACAGAAAAAAAGAGAGCAAAAGAAAGAAAGCTATAAATAGAAAAGGATGAGATAAGCAGTGGATAAATTATTTACCCCTACGTATCCTCGTGTTACACCACTGACCTGAGACTAAACATTTGACTATCAACCAATTAAATGACAGAATCAGCGCATTCCACTTAAGAACAGCCAATCAAATTGTCAGCTAGGCCTATATGTTGTAAACCTGTTCCATGGCACTATATTATTCCTTGGATGCTAGCATAAACATCAAGTTAAAAGTATTACCCTAAAAATAATACTTAAAAAAAACAGTGTCGCGTTCCGAATGTTGTTTAAGTGACATACACCGGTATTGCGGTATGAACCGGTATACCGCCCAGCACTATAATAAAATCTCACATACTACTACACTCTTAAATATAAAGGTTCTTTATTGACATCTTTGGTTCCATGGAACCTTTCCATTGGACAAAAGGTTCTTTATAGTGGAAAAAGGATCTTCAGATTATTAAAATGTGCTTCACACCAAAAATAAAATGGTCATTTTAAGAACTGTTTATTTAAAGGTTCTTTGGGGAACCCAAAAATGGTTCTTCTACTATATTTATCTGTAAAGCCCATTTTGGAATATTTTATTTATTTCTTTTTCCCAATGTAGGATGTAAGATTTAACAGCATGCAAGCGATGCAGACTCCAACTGCCAGGAAGCTAGTGAAAAATGACAGGAAATAATGAACCAACATAAATAAGTCGACATTATCAACAAGGAACTGTCACTTTGAATCCAATGGTCTACAAAAGGTGCCCGCTTTACAAATCCTCACACACACATACAAACACAAAGAAAGGCTGATAAATGGAGAAGCTGGTAGAGGAAGTGAACAACAATTTAAAGATGTCAAATAGATTTAAATATGACACAAATTCACAGTGAAATTCGCTCATTTCACACTTACTTGGAGATATCACATACTTTCTTAATAAAACCCCTGCAGCAAACATATGCGAGTATGAAACCATGAGCTATAATGGGCACAGCTAGCAGGGGACTTTTATGGATTGCTAAACCTAGAGTTTAAATTGATCAATAAAGTTTCACATTATTTTGAAATTAAAGACAGAACAATGCAAAGGAGACTTCTGTTTAGTTGATTCAAGGCCGCTGTGTTTCTCAAGAGTGGATGCTCCATTGTGAAGCAACTGAACACACATAAATCAATGTACACAGATTGGAACGGTTCATATAAAATGTGCAGTCCATGTCTTAAATTAATAAGTACACCCACTCAATTACATCATCACATTGTTCCAAACCCATTTGACCTTCTGTCTGTCATAGAACACAGAAGGAGAAATTTTGAATAATGTTCATGCTGCTCTTTTGAAAACTGTGGCAGGAAGATTTTCAACAAATAATGGTGTGAATTTTGATCTGTTCCTGTTGGCCAATATCTGGCTTATAGCCGATATAAAGGTACCAGTAATTTTGCATACAGAATGCAATTAATTTGCATAACAGGCAACTTGATATAGCACAGCTTAGTTTGAAATCAAGGATTTCAAGTTCGCTACTGATAACTATCCAGTGATAGTCAAGCTCTCTTGTCTTCCAACCAATTCACACAGATGGACCGTAATACAGAATACACATTTTTCTGCAATCTACACATGCACACTTCAGAGGATTTAACAGGATGATTCCCTAAAGTTCGCAAGGTTCGTGAATTAAAACTGAGATTCAAAGATTCACTTATAACTTACTTTCTGTGGACAAAAACTGTTAGAACATTTATCAAATATTTTATTTTATGTTCCACAGAAGAAAGAAAATCATGCGAGTTGAAGGTGAGTCAATTTTAAAGGAACAAAGCAATTTTATGAATAGATGAGTCTTTACTTTGTCCTTGACTCCCCTCCCATCCACACAGACATATAAAACAATGCACAACATTCAAGTATTGCGGTATTTTAAAAATTCATATCATTACAAAAATAAACACCGGTATTCGGTATGAACCGGTATACCGCCCAGCACTATAATAAAATCTCACATACTACTACACTCTTAAATATAAAGGTTCTTTATTGACATCTTTGGTTCCATGGAACCTTTCCATTGGACAAAAGGTTCTTTATAGTGGAAAAAGGATCTTCAGATTATTAAAATGTGCTTCACACCAAAAATAAAATGGTCATTTTAAGAACTGTTTATTTAAAGGTTCTTTGGGGAACCCAAAAATGGTTCTTCTACTATATTTATCTGTAAAGCCCATTTTGGAATATTTTATTTATTTATTTTTCCCAATGTAGGATGTAAGATTTAACAGCATGCAAACGATGCAGACTCCAACTGCCAGGAAGCTAGTGAAAAATGACAGGAAATAATGCACCAACATAAATAAGTGAAAAACTTTTCAAAATCACAAGAGAGACTCAGTTACTCCAAACACATACAAATGTAGACTTCTGTACAGTTTCACATACACACCTGCAAATCGGCTACTGGCACGGCGGCGAGAGGGCGACACCAGCTCCTTAACAATCTGCAGCACTTGCATGATCAGAAGGGGGCAGGGGCGGGGCCAAGGTGTGAATAGAAGGTGTGGTGAGGGGCGGGGCCAGTGCAGAGCAAAGCACGAAGAGCTTCATTCTCGCCACCCACACACAAAAATGACTGAAAATAGCATTATTAGACTAAATTTAGCTACAAAATAGTCTTGAGTGCGACTGTCACTCCA
The DNA here is from genome assembly GCF_001515605.1 of Sinocyclocheilus anshuiensis. Lineage (NCBI taxonomy): Eukaryota > Metazoa > Chordata > Actinopteri > Cypriniformes > Cyprinidae > Sinocyclocheilus > Sinocyclocheilus anshuiensis. Next base: position 467,715 of record NW_015554106.1, on the reverse strand, counting down.
GTTTAATTGGTGGCCATCTTGGTAAACCCTTCAATCATTAAACCTCATCCGAACTTGAAAAACTAAATTGTCAAAATTACAAAATATTATATCAAAAATTCGAATCTTTAGCGCAAAATAACACTCAAAACTGTATTTTTCAGGCTGGTCCAGCTAATGCATGTTCAAGAGTAAATAAGCAGCCGATGCCTAAAAAAAAATAAAAAATAAATAAAAAAGATGACTGGTTCTTCTAATTGAAAGGTTGGATTTGCATTTCTACAGCCACCATACTGTAAGTAGAAAATTCTTCCATTCATTGTGTCATGAGCCTTCTCCTCCCGTTATACCATCTCTGATGTTAGTCTCTTGTCTTTTCCATTAATTTCCAGTTTCTTCCTTTCATTTTGTGTACAAAACGAATCCAAAGGCAGCTTCGGTCCGCAAGACCAATTAAAACACACCACTAATTCATAACACAAGTTTTCACATAATATATTATTCAGCATCCAAAACACACTTTCTGTTATCTTCAGCATTTCATAAAATGCATCAAATCCATTCAGAAACAGCGTCGAGGGTTAAAAACAGCAATGCATCCTGCAGAATTTGCTTTCTGCAATCCAGGTCCCACCGGTCCAAACACAAGAGTCCGCATCTGTCTTTTTTATCCCTCACATCATTTCTTACTGCTTGCTTCTGTCTCTCACACACACTCTTCTTCCAAGCAGAGCTGGACATCTGCAGTTCTTCACTTGTTTATTTCACTATTTCGCAGAAAGACACTGTACAGTTCTCTTTCCTGTAACCGCAGCATGTTTGTGTGCCAGGTAGGAGAGACCATCTGAAAAAGTGGCTACACTTCTCTCCCTCTCTCTCTAACGCAGTCGCTGGCATCCAAATCAATACAGCTAGGGCAAGCTGTATAACACAGCTCTACTCTATTCTTCTCTCACTCTCGTTTATTCTTCACAGCCCATCTCGCCACTGACACACACGTTCCAGCTTTAAATTAGAGAGCATCTGTTACAACAGCCCCTCCCCTTAACTCTCTCTCCCTCTTTCTTTCTTTCTTTCTCTCTCTCTCATTTCTCTCCCCTGTTCCTCCTGTTTTAGGATTTAATGTGAATATGTAAATGCTGGTCTTATATTCAGAAGATTATACAGATGGGATGGTAAATGTGGAATCTTTCAATCTAGGATACATTATGGAATGGAAACGGAATGATTCTGATGCCTAAAGATCTTGGTAAAAATAACTTTTTTGCAATTTTGACGACACAATGAGAGAGAAGCCAGTTGTCTGTATCGGTACAGGAATGGAGACATTTCATAACAGTTAACAGAAAGACAGACCAATAGATAGATAGACAACCAGACAGACAGACAAATAGATGTAGTGTGTAATGAAAACAAATAAAAAATAATTTCTTATTTGGATATCACTATTTGATTGGATTTTGAAATGCTCAATGATTGCCATCACATAATTGCAACAGGCCTAACTGTGATCATAAATGTGGCCAGTCATCCTTCTTTTTAATAGTCCTCACAAGAGTCATTCCTGTATAGCATGCAACAACTCACAATATAAAGTGAAATCAAACAGACATTTGAGAGAGATTTGAAGTCAGGTAAATGCTGCCAATGTAATTTTTAGTCACACTGTAACTGATTTTTGTAATTTGAACAGTATTATACTGTAATATGTACAGTAAGATACTGTAAAATGTGTATACAGTATTTTACTGTAAACCGCAAGGATCCGGTCACTACTGTATTTCCTCACTACTGTAAATCAATTTACAGTAGTGAACTTGCCCGCAAAAAACTTACCAATGGCAAGGGAGTTATTTTTTGACTGTTTGGTGGAAGTGGCCGTAAAAGGACAAAAGAGAAATGCACCGTTAACTCGACAAAAGGTTAGTATATTATTTCTGTTTTATGCAAAACTGCGATATTTTAAGATGTTTTCACTTGTTAACAGCAAACTAACATTATTCATCGTGTCATTTTCATTGTCGGG
>NW_015554106.1:464081-464558 GCF_001515605.1 Sinocyclocheilus anshuiensis | reverse complement strand
TATTTTCAAGTTTGTGGTCATGTCGTCTGCATCGGAGGTGTATTGGAGTCTTGTGATTGCCTCGTAGCGGTGCTAACAACAGGTGAGCTTCGTTAATGTTATTAAATTAGCCAAATTAGCCTCTAGCTGCTGTTCTCACTAACTCACAGAACAGGTTGACTTTGAGAGGAACATGCTAGCACATGTTGAATAAACATGAGCACTGCACGTTTCAAAATCGAAACCCGGTGCGGGTGATTTTATATCACTGTATTTCTGAAGGAAACTAATTTTCATTTCTTCTTGCTTGTAATGTCTGATAATGCAGTGTTTGTGAGTGGAGCTCTGCTTTGTGTACAGCGTTACCGGGGAAACCTCGATCTCTACCGCTCCAACAGCGCCTCCTGCTGGCAGAAAGTGAATCTGCATATATATGCCGCCACAAATAGAGTGCAAGTCTGTGGGAAACACTGCGATAGTTTTACTCAAATGAAACGG
>NW_015554106.1:443785-463958 GCF_001515605.1 Sinocyclocheilus anshuiensis | reverse complement strand
TACACAAAATAATGATCTTTAAAAAAGCATCATATGACCCCTTTAATATGCATTATACAGAGGCAAGATGAAAAGAAAAAATACCATCTAAACTTTTCTAAAGACAGTAAGTTCCCCTCAGACATGCATTCATATAAACTCCTACACCTAAATGAACCGCGATTTGTTTAGCATCTCAACCGATTTGAATCGTCACATATTTGAATCGATTTTCAACCGGTTCGCAGTTAATCGTTACATCCCTAATTTACAGTGCACTTAGTCTTAACACACAACACTCATACGTGCACACATGCGCACACACACACACACACACACACACACACACACACACACACACACACACACACACAGACACACACAGACAGCAAACCTGCAAAGGTATAATCATAAGCCAAACCCCAGAGTTAAATCACAAATACTGATGCATGTCTAAATGATTACACACACACACACACACACACACACACACCTTCTATTCATCTACCTTTACGTTTCACGGTGCCTGATCTTGCTCAAGGACAGTGTGTTATCATGGCTCACTGCAGCAGTGTGTATGTCTTGTGCAGACATCCAGCAGCACATGTAACCTTCATTGTAATCAATCTCTACATAATGGCCTCATTTGGATCTAATTACCCTCTACAGCCTGACAACATTACATCAGCATTACATCACCACTGCTCACCACAAAAAAAACACTAAAGAGAACCATGTTTAAACCATGAGATCCTTGTTACTGGATTTAATCGCAGCTATCATGGGACTGTAGCTAAAGTACTGCACAAGCCTGTGCTAACCAAACTGCTGTGACATTACTGCAACCAGTATATAATACTTTCACAATATTCATGGAATGTTCTTTAGAGTTACTGCAACCTGTGCAGGAACAGACCTTTAAATTCTTGTTCAGCACTGATCAGGGGTTAAGACAGATAGATAGATAGGTAGACAGACAGACAGATACTTTTGTACTCTAGTCATTTTGTGTTGTTTAAAAAAATTGATTTGATTCCCCTATACAGAGCTTCAATTGCAACAAAGTTATACAATCAGACTGCTGATCAGACAAAAAACACGGATACAAATCAATCTGTGGGTCTCTGTCATTGTGGCCTTATGGGAAATCAATGGGTTCGATTTCCAGACTTTCTAATCTATGAATACTACAACTTTCAGTAAAACAGATCCAAAGAGAGAAAGATAACATAAAAAGGAGAATCTGTGGGATCCCACTATCTGAGTTTTAGCTTGCCAATCTTTCTCCAAAAGAGTTTGAAGCTGAAATTCATGTTTTCCAATGTCTTTGTCCATCTAACTGTAGCAGCTAACAACCTTCTGGGCAGAGTCTTGATCTTGGGGTCTTGGTCATGAAACTTAAGATCACATAAACGAGGCCTTGGACTGGGTATAAAAACAAAGTATTGGTTTGGATCATGGTCTTTGCTTTTGGTCTCAGGCAAGGTAGGTCACAGTTTATTCCTAGCATATACTGGTGAGAATTTTCAAGACCCAAGACAGGTATTAGGTTGGGTTGTGGACATGGTTGTGGTTGTTGGCAATGTATCTGGGCCTCAAGAGTTTAAAATGTTGTATATTTCAGGGCCATGAGAGATCACATTGATTTGGGTCATAAGGGGTCTCTAATTGGTCTGGTCATTAGAGGGTCTGGTATTGGTCTATATCTGGGCTTTGAGAGGTCTAGTACTGGTCAGAGTTTTAGGGGCTTTGGTATTGGGTTAGGTATGGGTCTTAGGGGGTCTGGTGTTGGCCTTGATCTAATGGGATCTGTTTTGTCTGGGTGTAAGAGAGTCTGGAATCTGTCTGAGTCTTAGAGGCTCTGGTATTGGTTTGAGAATGGGTCTTAGGTGGTCTGGAGTTTGTCTGGATCTTAGGGGATCTGTATTGTATGCTTGTAAGAGGTTCTGCAATCATTCTTGGGAGCTCTAATATTGATTTAGGTATGGGTCTTAAAGGGTCAGGAATTGGTATGGATCTTAAAGGAACTATACTGTATGGTTGTATATGGTCTTGAATCCGTCTGCATCTTAAGGTATTGGTTTTGGAATGGGGGGCTGGGATTGGGCTCGATCTCATGGGATCTGTTGTGGTATGGGACTAAGAGCATCTGTAACTGTGGGTGGGTCTGATAATGGTCCATATCTGAGCTTAGAGGGATCTAGTATTGGTCTGAGTGTTAAGGGATATTGTATTGGTCTTGGTCTGACTCTTAGAGGGTCTGGTAAAAACAGGTGGAGAAGAAAAGAGACATGTTAACTGCAAAATAATTAAGAATTAAGGTAAAGAATTAGGTGTGAAACAATCAGGAAACATTTAGTCTCCAGTGCCACCATTTTCCAAAACTAAAACCTACCTGGAGTCTCTTTTCTTCTCCACCTGTTTTTTTTTGTTTTTTTTTTACCCTGCTGACCCAGTGAGAATTTTTTTTTTTTTTTTTTGTAAAAGAAAACCTGCCTAATAATTATGCACACCTGAATATAAGGAATTTTTCACTTCCAGCCTTCATGGACAAATATATATAACTTATAAATTATCAAATACAAAATTAAAAGTAGTTATTAAGATTGATGTGGTTTGGAATTGGTAAAATGTGCTTGAAAAAAAATATGATCAGAATATCAACGTGCTTAATAATTATGCATGCACCATAGTATTGGTTTGGCTCTTATGGGATCTGGCATTGGTCTGTATTTGGGTCTTTCTTGTGATTTCTTGTGGGGTCTGTTAAACTGATCAGTGTGGACTGAGCAGGACTGATTTGAAATCAGCATTTCTACAGTAAGTCCAGACCCTGAGCATGTCAGAAGTAACAAGCATGATGGAGTGTTATGTTGATGTGATAACAGTACTGGATTTGTAGAAGCTGAATGACGTTAAAGCGCATGGCTAAGCTGAGCTTTAATAATGCATGCAGAAGCGTGGATTCATTTGATTCAGATATGCAGAGGCACAGTGACATCCCAGAGAACCACACTCCGATCAGAGTGTATGTGATGAAGACGGATCATAATGCACCTCTCAAAATGCCCAGCATGAATTTCCCCTCTTTTATTCACACTCTAATACTGGACAAATGCCAATGAGAGAGAGGGGGTTTAGTGGATTCGGAAAACAGTCGTTCACATCCTCAGTGTTATGTTTCACATATAATGTAATGAATGTTTAATTCTGATTGTTCCAATTAACTGGTGGATTTATTTATTGCTTGTTGACAGGTTTGCACTGATTGCCAGGTTATAGGAGGTGAAAGATAAGACTGGAATAACCAGTTTAGTGTACTGCTATTACATCTCCCTATTAAAAGGTCACGGGTTCAAGTCTCGGTACTGGCAGGGATTGTAGTGTAGGTGGGGGGAGTGAATGACCAGCGCTCTCTTCCCCCCTCAATACCACGACTGAGGTGAGACCCTTGCAAGGCACCGAACCCCCAACAGCTCCCCAGGTGCCACAGCAAAAATGGCTGCCCACTGCTCCGGTTTTATTTATTCGGACATCTTTCCAAAATGGGGAAAAAAAGGTTTTATGGGTCTGTGTGTGTGGGCCTTCCTATAATGAAGTGTATAAAGAAGTGTAAACTATGTCCATCTAGGCATCTGGGAAAGTGACTATGTAAAGCGGAATTTAAAAGTGAGTGAGCAACTGTCATTTCACAGTCATGCACCTATGAGCTTGTGTGTATGCACTGAGTCACACATGCACACCCTTGAACCAGACATGTGCAACAGTAAGAAAACTTTCAAAACATGACCAACAAGACTTAAAATGCATTCTGGGATTGCCTTCCCCATGAAGGATACATGTGATTCTGTCCTACAATTTGTCCAAAAGAAGACATCACAATTAAGCTACTTACCTTTCAGAAGATCCTGCACATCAGGAGAGCAAAGTTTTATATTAGAGCTTATGTGACTGTCTCATCCTACCTGTAAAAAAACTACTTCACTTGTCAAGGTTGGAGCAGTGTGTGTGTGTGTGTGTGTGTGTGTGTGTGTGTGTGTGTGTACACAGCAAAAGGACACAGGATCCATTTCCTCATGTTCCACTGTTTACTGTGAAATGTAATCACATTCCTGAGTGACTTCCTTCCTATGATCATCCATCTAGTTAGCTGTGCAAACACACCCATATGCTCAACCTGCGCATCTGGGTAATCTGGATATTTATTTATGTATACTTATGTATGTATGTATGTATGTATAAAAACTAGAATAATAAAAAACAACAACAAATTAGTCTTTACTATTTAATGTTAATAATCATTTATTATTTATTCATACTAACAACAACAATAATAATTTAAATTATTATTATTAAAAACAGATCTCAACAAACCCCAAACCTTTAGTATAAAATTTCAGTAACTCATTCTGCAATTTGTTTTAACTACGAATATGAATAGCACCTTAAATCATGCGGCTTGTTCAGGTGTACTTTTACTTTTCTAAACAACCTGACTTAATTTTCACTTGGCATAAAATAAAACTGGCTAAAATCCCATAGACTTGCATTGAAACAGGAATCCGAGTCATATCTAGAGATTTGGAGCTCATTCAACTTGGACCAGTAAGCAACTACTTATCCCTAGCTTTTCTACGAAGGTCAACAAGTAGGAAAACCGCATTATGCTTTTGTCAATGATTCATACTTACATTTTAATCTGATGGTGAACGTAGGCTAATTAGTAGGATGTTTAAAACATACAATATAATTATCATAAGTGCTGAATATTTTGAATTTATAATGAATGCTCCATTTTCTCTTAGCATTCTACAAGCATTTGTAGCCATATGATCCATAAAACCAATCTTCTGTTGGCAGCTGGTAAAGCCGCTCTGCGTCACAGTACATTATCACTCACATAAATCATAAATTGTGACCAAATCTCTTATAGATTAAAAAAGCATGTCATGCTGAAGGGGGGGATTTTTTCTCTTTTTATCCCCCTTCATGTTGTTTCAGGTCCTTGTTTCAGTCCATCCTGGATGAGTCATTTCTCTCATTAGTGCTGCCTCTCACAGGGGTACAAGCAGGGGGTAATGAGGGTAATTAACTCAACAGACACACATAAACACACTGACACACACACTCTCCCACAGTATCAAAACAACTCACAAGCAAGGTCAAAAAATAGTCTGTACTGTCAATACTCTACACAAAAATAGCGGCTGAAATTAGATCAGAAGAAACAGGGAAGCTAATAAACAGGCTGTAGTTTGCTTTCCCTGGGTTATATTGTCGACACCACATCCTCAAGAGTGGCCAAGCTCATAGACATGCATGCACACACACACACACACACTTCCTGTGGTTGTCTCGCTATTTTAGGTGCCTTTACCGTCACTGCTATTGGTCTTTGTGGGATTTCTCTATTTCTGTCCTGACCAGCGTTGGGCAAGTTACTCTGAAAATTTAATCAAATTACTGATTACTCCTTTTAAAAGTAATCACGTTACTGTTCTGATTACTTTATTTCAAAAGTAATTAGTAATTAGTTAGATTACTAGTTGTGTTACCTTTTTCTCCATGAAATTTATGAAATCCCAGCATACACGCTCCCGATAAATATTTGTTATTAAAGCATCAACATTCACAGAACACTGTTATTTTTAACTAAAGCCAGCGGCCGCTGCGTGCATGGTTTGGCATGGCAGAATGCCAGCAAAGAGCGCTGCATTTATAATCTCTAAAAGACATCTCAGTTCATCGCAATCTCACAAATCTCTGTTATAACACAATAAATGTATGCATAATGAATCTTTCATAATGTCTACAATTCGTGTGTTATAATGAGAGGATCCGTGATCAAGCAAATTTCAGCACTGCATTGCTCAACGCTGCAAACACGTGTTATAGCCTAAATAGAAACTCTGCATACGCTTGCACCTGTTAATTGTTTATATTTTATATTAGTTCATGTTGCTTTTGTGCAATAGATGAATAACAATTTATTTGTTTTAAGTATTTTATGTTTAGATATTTCTATTTTGCGGGAGTCCCGTGAATCATTTTATTCCCCCTGCATCCCACACACACACGAGTGTCTACCCGCCCGCAGCAGCACTCGCCCATCTTGTCCCGCGCCGCACTCTGTTGCGTCGGGTCTCACGGGAGCAGGTCTCTAATCCACTGGCACTTGACTTGACAGTGCGTGTGCTACATCCTTTTTACAATCTCTAGATTATAAAACACTGCATTCTGTCAGCAATGTAACGCGGCAGTAACGTATAGAGACCTTGGCTTCGAACTATACTCTAATTACTATTTTGAAAATTATAAAGCGTTAAATTACTCCGTTACAAAAAAAGTAATCAAATTACAGTAACGTGTTACTAAGTAATGCGTTACTGCCCAACACTGCTCCTGACTGATGCTGAAGATGAAAGAATTGAGACTGAGGTGTAGTGCACTAGATGAGTGAACAACAGAAGAAAAATGTGGAGAGGTGTAGGAAGAGGGGTTTAAGTAGCTTCAGACATAAAAAAAAAAAACCCACAAATAAACCTTAAAGGCTTGATTCCCAGAACTTGTAGAGCTTTTGGTGAAAAGTTTGAGAATCGCTTTAAAAAAAAAAATTGTCTTTATACTTGCTCGTTTCAAACCTATATGCTTTTATTTGTCTAGTGGAACACAATTATCACTTTTGGCATTGGTTACAGAGCAAATTACCTACTGTTTTTCATCTAACTCTGGTACTCTGAGAAATCTAATCCAATCTGGATTAAAATAAATGTCTGTATCTCATTTATTTTGTCCTTTTCTGTACTGTGCAACTAAACCTAAAGTTCTCATTGTGTGACTGTCTAGTGCACCTTTATTACTAAATTCAGATATTTTTGCCAGCATTAAATATAACAGTTGGTTGTTCAAGCACTGCTGGCTTCCTATCCCATGCAAAAAGAGAAACAGGTCAATAAGGAGAGTCCAATCACAGAATTGGTCACTATATTATTAGCAGTCAGCTAGGCCACAGTTCTGACAAATGGCTCACTTTTTTTTTTTTTTTGCCATATTTACAAACAAATAGTTACTTGAACAGGATATTTTCAGTGGATCATCATTTGTCCATTTCAGAAAAACAAAAGAATGAATCATCCAAGAGAAATTCCAATAGCCATCCAAAATAATCAAAACTGTTGAGCTACAATATCAACAGCCAAAAAAGGATTACTTCCACAAAAAACGAGAAAAATAATACTCCAAGATATGGAAAATTGTCTTTTCTGTTGTAAAAGAAAATAAGAAATTATATTTATTGCTTTATAGATGTTCCAAAGTGTCTTTTGTTAATGTTTCACTCAGCAATGCAATGTAAACCAAATGAAATAAAACAAAACAAAAGAAACAAAAAAAGGGAAAAAAGGCAAATATTGGCCAATATATTGGCCTTGGCAATATCCAGTCAACCAGTAGCACTAATATGTCACAGATAAAGTAAGCAGTATATACAATTGGTCATGTGAACTCAAAATGACCGCCACATTATTTAAAATAAAACAGTGGGAAACATATTTACAGCAACTTTAAAGGGATATTTTACTAAAACAAACCTTTTGTGATCAGTTACTCACCCTAATGCTGTTCCACACCCATAAGACTTTACTGATCTTCGAAACACAACTGATATTTTTAATGAAACCTGAGAGATAATTGTCACTCCTCTGTCAACTGACCCTTCGCAAGGACCCGGCCCCCTTAGTTATTGTTGCTATGTCTGACAAGCCACACATCATGTTCTCATGTAGTAAAAAATACATCTCAGAGCAAAGAGGACACTGACAACGCACCCACAGACAAGACAGGGCAGGTTACCTTTGGTAAACAACATCTCAGCTTTCAAATTTTGTAATATTTTTTTTTTAAGAAATTAAAATAATGTAATTCCGTTTTGTGGCTCTTTAAGGTGTCGTGACAGATCGCTGTAGTGCCTCAGTCAGTTGGTCAATTGTCAATTCCACCAAAATATTTATGCTTAAAAAACGTAATAAAGACATAAAATGAGAGCTTTAATCCAAGTCTTCTGAAAAGACATGATTGCTTAACATGAACAGATTCAGTTTCAATATTTGTTGATCAATATTGATATGTGAACAAAACCCTAAATCTGTTCATCAAAGGTTTCTTCAGAAAACTTGGATTAAAAACTGCTCAATACATTCAAATGTATTACTTTTATAATGTCTTTATGATTATTATTTTTTTAAGCATCAACGTTTTAGTGGACAGAAAATCTCAGAAATCTCTCAGATGTCATTAAAATATCTTTTGTGTTTCAAGATGAACAAAGGTCTTACGGGTTTAGAACGACATGAGGATGAGTAATTGATGACAGAATTTGCATTTTCATCCCTTTAAGCATTCAGCATGCAAGAAAAGTGCTCAGAATATACTATTTCAGTTTGTACTTCCTCTGTAAATCTATAGTAACATGCTGTCAAAGTAATCAAGTAACCCGTCATATCACTATCATTCACTTTACTAAAAACAAACAAAAAAAAAGTCCAGCTGGCTAGAGTGTTTGCTGGTTTGGTGAGGACTCCACAGGGGGACACACTGTGTAATCCAGTTAAATCGCTCAACGCAGCCATCCCGACTTGGCAGCTGACCAATCCAATCGCCCCACAGTCTCCACAGCAACTGCCCACACTTAAAATACACTCCAGTCCTCTAAAACACACCATCTGTGAGATTACATGTCAAACTCCCATAAAACCCTGTTCTTACAGGAACTTACTGAAGGATCTGCATTGATCTGATGTGAATCAGGGACGTTCTTTAACTAGATTTCATGAAGCTCAAGCGGATTTCAAATCAGATTTGTAGAGCAATGTATATACAAATAAAGCGGTCTCATCACATTTACTCATAGTGTCACACCTGGGAACCTCTGCTCCTATCTCTGATCTCTGCCTGCATACAGAATGGCACACTAACTTGTGCTTATTGCTTAGAATACACTGAATATTGCTTACTTTAAAGTAAATCAGTATGCAAAATAAAGTGCAAAATGCAACAATAAATGTTTCAAACTGCAGCATGCTACATTCTTGTAACATCTCACTATGACAAGTTTAGATCAGCAGGTGTCATCCAGTTATCATGTTGAAAAATATAGATATTTTGTATTTAAATTCCAATTTACTTTTAACATCTAAAACGATTGATTTTATTTTCATTTAATTTGGATAAAATGGTATAGAATTACAAAATTGGCCATTTATTGATTATTGGCCATACAATGAAAATAATGATTAGCTCATTGGAATATAACCATTAAAACAATGAGTGAAGAAGAAGAACAAACCTACTACTTTTGATCTTCTTCTTGACTCACTGTACCAAGTTAAACGGCACAAAATGGCCCTTTTTATAATTCTATACCATTTTGTCTATTTCAAAATATGTAGGTGTCCACCACATTTTATTATATAGAATTGTATAATTCTATATAATATTTTATAATTCTATTTGCCTTAGGCAACCAATTTCCTGATTATATACCTGAGTATGTATGTATATATGCATATCAGACCCTTCAGCAATTGGGGCATTTGAAAGTAAATTATGGTTAAATTTAAATTAAATGAAATAAAACATGTAGTCTTACATCTAGGGATGCGGCGAAACAGAAACCAAAAATTCTTGATGCACTTGGCCGAAAACCGAAACCGAAAATGCTTTGTAATGATTTTCATTCATGATAGTTAATACATTAACCAACATTAACTAATGTAACCTAATTGAAATGTGTTACCTTAATATTAAATATCAATATATTATTTTTATTCACTTCTATCTAACATAATCAGATATAAGTTGTTGTTTTTTTGACTAATTATCCAAATAATGTATAGTCCTACAAAGCTATTATTATCAGAGCATATGAGCAGAGCATAGCGTCACTGAAGGTAGCATCATTTTAGCAGCGTTGCCCAGTACAGCTGAACTAGCCTACACCATGTTACAGCACAGTAGCGCTACTGCAAACCGGAACAAGTAACTTTATACTGCATAGAAATTTCCTGTCAGCGCGTTATTTGAGCGGACTTTGCTTTTCCGGTGAGCATGAGCGGTACACGAGTGGAACACGCATTCATAGATCGGAATATTGAGTGGAGCGTCAAACTGCGCAGTGACGAGGAGAGTGAAACATACGCGCTGAACACTGTCAGGCGGGTGCGACGCGGCGCGCCATATATATTATTATTAAAGTAAGTCCATATACATCCGATTTAAACGCGGACGGGACTTTCCTGATAACTTTCCAAGATGCCGCCCTCTTTATTTTACTAACTTACTGCATGCTGAAGGTGACCCAGCTGACCTCACCAGAAAAAAGCTCAACACCACCATCTTAGTGGATTGTAAAGAAATTGATTTTATTATTCTACCAAATAGTATAATAAAAGATCAATACTTGGCGTCCGTGTATCGATACAGTAATGCCGTGGAAAAAAAACGCGATACTATGCTGTATCGATTTTTTCCCCCACTCCTAGTTAATATCCCTTTCTCACAGACATCACTGGAAAGTTTGTAGTTCGGTCGGATATGTCAAAAACAAGTAAGTGAGTACTTCACTATTTACCACAAGGTGAGTCTCTGTTTAGAGAGTGTTATGCTGATGATGTATTGTATGTACTCACTCATACTGGGATGCTGGGAGTTGGTAGGAGTGTGTGGTCCAGGTGAGGTTCTTCTCAACAGCTGTTCTCCTCAAGGCACTCATGACCTGTACACATCCAACAAATACCTCTTTAATCACACAAAAGCCACTGTGAATGCTCATGTAAAAACGACAAGCAATTGGTGTAGAAACCTCTTGAATTGATACTAAGAAAAGCAACAGAAAATCCAGAAGAAAATCCACAGCACTCCAGTCAGCCAGCCAAATGTGGTGAAGCAGTGTTATCTCCCAAAGAGAGCAAAGATAACATTCCTTCATCCAATTCAGACGTGATCCAGGAATGGTAAGCAGAATGTTGAAGCAGATAATCCATAAAAATGTCCCGTCACTGAACAAGCTTCAGTTTTCATACATGTCTATAAGTCAATGTTATTATCATTGTGTCATTTTTTTTTTTTGATCTGGTATAAGAATGTTAAATATCAACTGTATAATGATATTTTTTTGTTACAGCAAATATGGTTAGAAGTATTTACAGACTTCTTGCACTGTGGTGTTGGTAGCTATTTCAAGAACATATTGTACCTAAAATATTTCTGTTTCAAAGTATACAGGTGTCAAACACACCCAAATTGTATTTTGAAGCAAAAATATTTGGGCACTTAAGACTTAAATACTTAAAATTGTATGAATGATATTGCCATCATCATGTGCAAACAAGAGCTTTTCTCAAAACGAACTATGACCAAAATCTTAAACCATGGCAGTGATATACATCACCAAATAGCGTAATTAGCCTAATTACGCAAAATTGTTATAAATTGAACAAAACAGTTTTCCTCTTCCCTCCTTAAAACTGCAAAACAAAACTAAACTACATGTAGTTGTTTGCTAGTTTTTTTCTTTTCTTTTCTTTTTTTTCATGGTTATGATTTAATGCTTTGGCTACTCTAATGGTGAAGCCATACTTTTTATTTATTTATTTATTTAGTCATTTAGCAGACACTTTTATCCAAAGCGACTTACAAATGAGGACAACAGAAGCAATCAATTGTAGTATTAAAACAACTAAAAACAGATCCAAAACTAAAAGCTAAAACTTTATAAATACTACTTATACACATTTTAAAAATAAAGAAATTAAATCAAAATGACAAATGCATACAACAAAATTTCAAAACTTAACATTTAAATGAAAACAAAAAAATAAAGCTAAAAACAATTCAAAATATTAAAGAACAAAAGGTATAAGAGTATAATAATGATTCTAACATAACACTAAGCCAAACACCAAAAAAAACAACTACATATGAGCATGTACAACCATACACACACATACATATATATATATATATATATACATACACATTTATAAATTCAATATATATATTATTTCATTTCCATTTAGTTTGTTGAAGTATTAAAATAACTCAAATTAAATAAAACTAAAACTTAATAAAATACCTATACAGGCATAATAAATTTGAAAAAGAAGTGAAACAAGTAGTAGGAAAGAGGAGAAATAAAAAGCGATACTTATTATACTTGATTTATTAAATAAAAAAAAGAAACTAAATATTTAAGACTAAATTTGGATTAACTTGATTAAAAAGCTTTTCAAGGGTACTTACATGATACATGTATATCCAACTTGACCGGCATTTAGTACACTCACATAACTATCTATCACATAATTAAAGATATATACAGTACACCACATAGCAAATCTCAATAATTTGCTAATATTAATTATTATTACTTGCTGTTGTGATGCATTTTATTTTGTTTTATTTTGGAGCTATTCTTGATGATTCTCATCACTGTGATACATGTGATTCTATTTATAATAATAATATACTGTAAATAAAAAGAAGTACAAATGATGCTACCATAATAAATATAAATATATTATAATATATATATATTATGAACTACGAACATGTTTCAATCATTTTATAAACAGCAATACATTTAATAACTAAATTTCCAATTATTTATTTTCTAAATTTTCAATTTTACTTTTAGTAAAAAATCTTAAGTCTGTAGATAATGGCTCAAATACCTCCTTAAGTTTAACTCTGTGGGACTTTCCACCAATTGTATCATCCACCTGGCAAAACTAATCTGATTGGTTATAAAAGTATCAGCACACCTCCTCAACAGGCAGAAACTGACATGACAAACAGCTCAAACAAAGAGAGGAATTTTTCAGTATCAAAGGGAAGTCAACACTTTTCAGGAAGTCAAACAAAAATGGCTTACTTATTGTCTCTAAACATTAAGCTGTGACCGGAGGAAACAAAGAAGAAGGGGAAAAAACGCAGCTTAAATGCTTTAAAAAAGTGGTCTATTACATGAAAGCTTATGTCCTCACTCTGCACCAAACACACACACGCACACACTCACACAGTGATGATATCAGGACTGTAGCATCAGGCTCCAGGGCTCGCAAAAATTCAAAATCCCTGGTAGCCCTTCGGGCAGGTACTCTTCAGATTTTGGTAGCCCGAAAATTAATTGAACTACCCCAAATAAAAAAAGACCTTTTTTTTAAATATAGAAAATCAGATAGGAGTTTAAATGTCAATCAAAAATATTGTCAATACACAAATATCAACAAATATGAAAGAAGGGATTTTATTTAACTATTTACAGCATATCTGCTGAATTTTTTTAAAATAAGTTTAAAGGGGTCATATGATCCGATTTCAAGATTTCCTTTCTCTTTGGAGTGTTACAAGCTGTTCGTGCATAGATAAGATCCCTAAATTTGCAAAGAATAAAGTCTCAAACCGCCAGAGTGAAGATTTAGTCGCATATGCGAGTGATTTACTCGCAATGTAGAGGGTTGCTACAGTTCAGATACAGGTTTTCACAAAAACAAAAATATTATACAACAGCATTTCAGTCTTTAGACCATGTTTAATATGTCAATATTAAATCCATATAAAATGTCAATTTAAAACATATAAATATTACTGTCTTAATTGTTTAGATTTTTAAAAGGCACATTAACTTCTTAATTAACATTAACTAAATATTTGCATTGATCTGACCATAAACAGCAAGAAAGGCTTATTGGAAATGCAAATTCATTCTCTGCCACGAGGTGGCGCTTTAGGAGCGCTGAAATATTGCGTTTTCTCCGGTAACGGCGGTACACAAAGCAACTCCGTGCTCATAAACGCTGTTTTATCAGGAATTATAGGTAAAATGAAATTAAAATGCCAACGACACGTTTCTGAGGACAGTCGGTTCCCTTCAGATACATTCAAATAAAGACATCCGCGCCGCGTTTTGACTTGACACATGCAGCACTCATATTTATTCAATGACATCATTGCCTTTTGAAGTTTAATCCAGCTATATCGCGACTCTTGTCTTTCCGTCCCCAAATGTAAGACCTCTTGAAATTATAATTAAGACATTTCTTATATACCATTTAACGTATTTAAATGGCCTTTTTATGGCCTTACGTTTGACACAACTCACTTTAGGAATTTTTAAGGACCCGCGGGAGATCTGCATTTAAGATAGCCCATTGGGCAGAGTGGTGATACATTTTGGTAGTCCGACTGGAAAACACAATATCCCCGGGACGTCGGGCTAGCGATTTTGCGAGCCCTGGGCTCGCTGTCATGACCCAGTGTGAGGGTCCCACCCTTCTTGCATTTTCTTATTTTACCCATCTCACTCCATTTAGGATGACTAATAACCCCTCTCTCTTACACACCACCCCCTACCTCCTGCAGTCACCATTCACCATAGTAGAGTAATGATCATTATGTTTCATTGTGTGTGTATGTGGATGGTCTGTGACCGTTCTGTGAACGGTCTGTCTACACTGGACATGACAAAGCGACCGTTGCATATCATTTGAACTTTGTGTCAGTACGTCATAAATAGAACGCGGTATCAGTTTACTGTCGGGGATTTTTTCGTGTCGCGCCGCATCCAGTGTAGTCAGTCACACAGCATCACTGATTATAATGGGTTCTATGTCATTATATAGATCAGTGGTTCTATTGTATTTTGTTGCGTCGCGCTGCTCGCATCCGGTGTAGACACGGTGAGAGCCATGCAGATGCACGTGAACACTGAATTCTGTTCACTTCTGCGTCTATTTGTGCCTGAAATACTGTGCTCTGCAAGTATCCTTGTAAACACAGATGCTTATGGCTTAGGTGAAGGTAAACAACTGAGAAAGAAAATGGATGTGGAACATATTGGTTCACAATCACAGCAGTTTAATGTTCCTGTTGCTTTCTGTGTCATGAATGTTAATCAAACAACAAAACACAAAGAAAAATCACTTTTGTAGCTTTAACACAGATTTGTTAGATTTAATTTATAGTGAAAACTATGCAGTGTTATTTTACATTTGATTATTAAATGTCTGTACCTGAATACTGTTAGACCTGAAAAATATAAAGCACTGCTTATTTCATTTGTATCTTTGTTCTGTTATCTATGCTTGCAATTTGTTTATTTCCTATGCTGATTTACTCGCCTACAAAATCACCCAATCATTGATTTTTTTCCCCAAATAGAGCTATATTGAAGTCATCTGATTTTTTTTTCAAATCGCAATATATATTGCAGAAAAAAAAATATCGCAATGTGAGTTTTTTCCAATATCGTGCAGCCCTAGTATGAAGTCACTAAGATGTCACAGCAACATGGCAACTTAACAATATTTGTAAACGTAACAATAATTATGTTGATATATTATGATATTTATGAATTAATAATTCACTTATTTGTAATATATATGTTTTTTGTTTTTTTTTATAATAATTTCATGTTGCTTTTTACTTGGTTACACCACATGACATTTGTAGAGTCATTTAATTTGCACCATTAAATGTTTCTCAAAACCATATGAAACCATGGCTTGGACTAATTTTAACCGGCTAGAGTGGAGAGAAAACATTTAAATGAACAGAGGCATACATTTCAGTCTGTTTCCTCACACAAAGTTACTGTTTAGATTTGTAATACGGAGTACAAGTCGTGCCAAACTTTTTACGTTCTTTCTTCTCTTTCTTTTTGTTTGACTGGTCACTATCTGTTTTCATTTCATGTAAAAGCGTGAACCAGTCTTCAAGAAATCTTTTGCGTTCCATGGAAAAAGGAAAGTCACATGGGTTTGGTACAACATTCGGGTGAGTAAATGATGACAGAATGTTCACTTTGAACTATCCCTTTCAGATCACGAAGTCAAAAAGACAGCACAAACACCAGCCAGGTGAGCAAGGGAGAGGGAGAACTCTGGAAAGCTGGTCTTAATGTTGGGATTACTGCGGCCATATGTTCACATGTTCTGTGCTGTCAATAGCATGACACAAAGAAGAACAACCATAGGAGAGTGAACTTAACCTAGTACATTCAACACAACTGCATCACCCAGGAACATCATATTAGATTTAACATCTGAATGTGTGCGTGTTTGTATGTGTGGGCTGACCACATGTTTTTATGCCAGACCGGTTCTCTCTGCCAGTGGGCATCAGTACCAGCACCAGCTGCCCCTCAGTGCCAGGGCAGCAGCTCAGGAATGTGAAGACCTTTAGCGCTGTGTCTTTACATGCATTTTTTTTTGTTTTTTTTTTGCAGTTAGAGTAGTAACTTTGGGCTATATATTATATAACATTTGTAATAAAGTCTGTATTATTTTGTTGAGAATATAAAATATTTTAAAATACTTTTTAGTTGCCCAGTGCATTTCCTAAAGGCCAGGTGCAGAGTGCAGACAGGTATTAATCACATCTCTGATTTAAATAGCATAAATCATAAGTTGAGAAGTTTGATTCAAAATCAGTTCTTTCAAACCGACCAAAACACACACTGGACAAATGACGTACATCATGAAACATTTGAAAACTATTCATTTGCATCATTACTCAAAAACGAAATGCGCAATATTAAAATTCTATATTAAATTCTAATATTAAGATTCCATACTATTTTGGCTAAATAAAGTAAAAATATATTACTACTGCTGAATTACTGCTTTTTGCTTTGAATCAGCTACAGCTGTTTGGTTGAATTGATCTAGTCTGAATGAAACAAACAATCAAAACAAAACAAAAACACCCTGTTTATTGTAAGTAGATAAATAAATAAAAAATCCAGAGATATTGCTTTAGCTACATCGCTCATCCCAAATTGCAAATAACAAGACAACAATGGCAATGTGTGTGTGAGTGTGAGTGTGAGTGTGTTTCTGGGTTGGGGGAAGTGTTTCACAAAAGTAATAACGTCTTCCCACTAGTGCCCACCAGAGAACTGTCTAATATACCAGCTATGAAAGCTTTGCTCCATTTTGTTGCCATGGTACAACCTCCCCCACACACAGGAAGTGATCTATCCTTATCTGTGGGCTAAAGCAGTTGAGTTCCTCATCTGCTCCCCTCTACCTCTCCGGCTGAAGCCATCCATCAAACAGCTGTGTGTGTTTCAGCTATTAGATTGCCTCTTACTTCATTCACAGAAGTTAGAAGAACAATAAAGGCTTCAGGGATGCTGCTGTTGTGACTGTCTGGAGGGTTCAGACTGTTTTGATCTCCATTTTATTTTTAATAGTCTTATAAAAAACCATTTCATAATTTCATCTGCACTGGGACAATGATTTAAGATTTACACACTGCAGAAAGAAACTTATCATTGTCTTGTTTTCCAGTAAAAAAAAGAAAGGTGTGTTAGTTTTATATAAATACACACACACACACACACACACACAAAATTTATTATTTTTATTATATTAAATATATATAATACACTGCTGTTCAAAAGTTTGGGATCAGTAAGATTTTGTATGTGTTTTAAATAAGTCTCTTCTTTTCATCATGGCTGCATTTATTTGAAAATGGAAATCTTTTATAACAATATAAGACTTTATCACCTTTTATCAATTTAACACATCCTTGCTGAATAAAAACATTAATTTCTTTCAAAAGAAAGAAAGAAAGAAACTAACCCAAAACTTTTGAACGGTAGTGTCTTTTTAACTTTTTATTCATCAAAGAAAAAAGTATCACATGTTCTAAAAATATATATTAAGCAGCAAAACTGTTTCCAACATTGATAATAAGTGTATTAGAATGATTTCTGAAGGATCATGTGACACTGAAGACTGGAGTATTGATGCTGAAAATTCAGCTTTGCATCACAGGAATAAAATATATTTTAAAGTATATTAAAATAGAAAACCATTATTTTAAATTGCAATAATATTTCACAATATTACTGTTTTTCTGTATTTCTGATCAGATAAATGTAGCCTTGATGAGCAGAAGAGCAGAAGATTCTCCTTTAAAAAACATTACAAATCTGATCCCAAACTTTTGAACTGCAGTGTGTGTGTGTGTGTGTATACAGGTGCATCTCAATAAATTAGAATGTCGTGGAAAAGTTAATTTATTTCAGTAATTCAACTCAAATTCTGAAACTCGTGTATTAAATAAAATATATATGTGTGTGTGTGTGTGTGTGTGTGTGTGTGTGTGTGATTTGTTCTTGGCCACTGTATTGACAGTGTACATAATGTATAAGAATCTGCAATGTACTCTACAGTTTTGTCTGGCTGCTAATGCACCACAGTTTCCCTCATGAGAGCAATAAAGTACATTATCTAATAAATTCCATCTAATCAATTGTAAGCACAGTTAAGTACAAAATCTAGTTGTTTTAATCATAAACATGAATGTATAGTTTGTTTTTCTTAATTGCCATTATTTTCTAGTGTGTTTTCTTTTATGATATACTTTTTTTTTTTAAGCAGGTTAATCTTGTTTCTTGCAAATTAATACAGGATGAATACAGAATTAATACTGGATGTTCTTTGCTCTGGATCACACGTTCACTTGGTAGGGCTCTGCTCTGTATAACAGGGCAGTGATGTGTGTAGTCAGCACATGTACATGTGCATATGAAACACACAGCTCAGCAGAATGTGAGACATGAAAACACACACTCACCCAAGCCCTTTAAATAGGATCTGCACTGATTTATATAAACTACACAGAAAAAAAATCAATTATGATCAATTTGAAATGTAATAGGCTTAACTAGGCAGTGATTCATGAGGTGAGTTGTGGCTGCATCACAAAGATCATGTACTCAAAAATGCCTCTAACAAAAACTATGGTTTAGCAATGGTTATGGAATTATTTCCATATTTAGACTATTTACATTGTACTTCAAGGCATTTCAAAGAATACTACTGGCAATAATAAGAAAAAAAAAACATGGTAATAATACCACAGTACTTCATAGTAAGTGGAAATGTCAGGAAACTGACTAACCTATTTCAGTGGTTCCCTCTGCAGTACAGTATGCTGAATAAATAGTGATTTAAAACCGGAATATATTTGTATTGTGACTTTCTAACTTGAAATTCCTTGCATCTCCTCAAATTAATATACCAAAACACTTAAAAGACGTTCGGGACACCTCGTGAAAGACAGCGCTCTCAGCCAATCAACGTTCTGCATCTGTGTACTCCGCCAATCAGCGCGCGCCATTTGTGTTTATGAACCGCCCACCAGCATCAATCCTGCTGCTGGAGGCCGTCCGAGCGTTTGGCTGGCTAGGCCTCATTGAATACAATTACAAACAACTTTAGAGTGAATAAAGCAGTATTTCCCCTTGAAAGAGTTAATAAACATACGCGATTAAGCATATCGCCCTATTTCCGGGATTTAAACTCCCTTTAACTGCCCCGTTCGACTCTGGCAGGGCTCCAACTGCCCCGCTAGCGCTACTTTAGCTCAGAAAACCAACAGAACTTCATCTGGATCAATATCTCGCGATCACAGCTGATCATTAATACGCGTTTACCTTTTTAGCTCGCGTCCGCGCTCCGCCTACATCCCTTCAGCCGATTCTGTGGCGTAAATGCGAGCGGAATGCACGCATTGTCCCGCATCAGGAAGTCCGCGGTGTTCCCGCTGAAGTGAGTGAGTGAGTGCGCTCGCTATGGAAACCACAACCCCTGCAGCAGCAGCTCAGGTGCTCGCGCGCCGCCCGCCAAACACTGCCCACATCATCGCGATGCCATAGTCACGCAGTTACTGTTGCCTACATACCCGGGTCTCTAGTTTAAGATGATGACTGTGATTTTAAGCCCTTCCGGTGCATGTCATTTTTAGTTATTATAATGTATTTAAGTTGGCCAGCAAAGTTCAGAATAAAATGTCACGGGATTATTAATATTATTAAAATAATATTAAATATATGTTAATATTCTATTTCAGAATTGTGTGCCCTCTAGAAGCTTGCGTTCTGAAAGTGAACGGCGCATTAGGGTGCCATCCCAAAGAGACAAAATTACTTTCACGGACGTTTCCCTCCTGGTGGAATGACCTGCTCAACTCAATCCGAGCAGCTGCGTCCTTAGCCATATCCAAGAAACGGCTTCGTTTGACCCTCTAACTCTAGCACTCTCCATTCCTATGGAAGCCCGTTTCCGCCACTGAATAAAAAATAAAAGAGGTAATTGCGACTTTTTATCAGAAAAGTCTTTAG
>NW_015554106.1:433981-443707 GCF_001515605.1 Sinocyclocheilus anshuiensis | reverse complement strand
TGGGAGATATAAAGTCAGAATTGCAAGATATAAAGTCAGAATTGCGAGACGTAAAGTCAGAATTGCGAGACATAAAGTCAGAATTGCAAGACGTAAAGTCAGAATTGCGAGACGTAATTGTTTAATTAGGGTTGAATCTAAACTCTGCAGGGCTCCGGCCCTCCGGGAATTGAGTTTGACACCCCTGGATTAGACCCTCTAACACTAGCATTCTCCATTCTTTTTCTATTTTTTACTTGTTTTGTTTTTATTTAAAAAGACCCTCTACTCTAACACTAGCGCTCCCTATTCTTTTTCTATTCTCTCTACTTGTTTTCTTTTTATTTATTATATATATTTTTAAAAAAACCTTGCTAAGTGTAATGCATTAGGCTAAGCAAGACTTGTCACAGCACTTACATATTATTGCCATTTTATTGGTTTTGATTGCTTCTATTGTCCTCATTTGTAAGTCGCTTTGGATAAAAGCGTCTGCTAAATGACTAAATGTTAATGTAAATATAAATTATGTGTTATACATAAATTATATCAAGTACTGCAACTGTGTAAATTTCAAGCAAAAATATCATATTGCCATGGCCCTTCCTGTTTGAATATATATATATATATATATATATATATATATAAAGCAACACAAAATGTGAAAGTGCATATAATATTTGCTGTTGTGATTTATGTTTCTGAAATTTTGTGCTTTAATAAATTGTTTTTTTTTAGAATTTAATGCAGCCTGTCTTGGTGTGTTAGTTTATATTTATAGGTGTCATGATGATGAGCATCTTGCTTTTTGAACAATTTAAGAAGTAATGTGGTTCTCAGGAGGATATATATACAGTATATATATATATATATATATATATATATATATATATATATTGTGGTTGTGTGTGTGTATGGGTATGTGCAATCATACTGTATTATGCATTTTCATATATGAGCAAGTGACGCACAATCCATAAATCCATAATTTCGTGAGAATTTCACGGACCATTTGTTAGTGTAGTACTTACTGTATAGACAAATCCAGCGGTGAAAAGCCTTTGTCTTCAAACGTCTTCTCTTTGGTCGTGTGTTGCCCTTGCATTGTTTGCCTTTGTATTACACGTAGTTACTTTAAGCTTAACGTTAAGAAAGTATTGCCTGCCATAATACTGATATGTAGTTTATGATTACTGACATGCCACGGCATTTATAGGTCAGACCAAGATACGTCAACGAATACAAATAGCTAGTATTATCATGCTACGTTGTAATACCAATTTTTTTTTTTTTTACATAAAGACTCTTCCTTTAAAACCATCAGACACTTAAAAGTGTATTTATTTACCAGATTATATAGTTATGGCAATACCCACCTTGTATGATCTTCCCCTTGTACAAATGCACTTGCGCCGGGTGACCACCAAAGGGCAACAAACACCGTGTGTTGAAAGTGCTCATTTTCCTTTACTATTAATTTGAATAGAAACTGTAATACTAATAACGTATACATTGTGGGACTCTTTTGTTCTCTCCTTGCGTCAATTGCTTTGAAAACATTTACTTTAAATACCTGTCACCTCACTAATGCTTTACTTCCTTGTAATGTATGAATTAGGAACTCGTTCATAATTGTTGAGGCAGAATTCACCCTCAAACACCTTAAAATTAGTAGCTTTTTCCTCACTGCTTTAATATTCACATTATGAAGTTATTATTTGTCATTTCTGCCATTCATATATTGTTACATTGTTTGCTTTTCACCATGGCAGTAAAATAATATCAAATAAATGTAAATAAACAGTACATTAAAAAGCACTAGTGAGTAACGATTAACCGCAAGCCTTTTGAAAATCGATTCAAATATGTGACGATTCAAATCGGTTGAGATCAGACGCTTTTGTCCAAAGCGACTTACAAATGAGGACAATAGAAGCAATCAAAACCAACAAAAGAGCAGTAATATGCAAGTGCTATATTAGTATATTACTATAGTGTTATATTTCAATTTCACAAAGAAATGTGCAGCATTTTGTCCAAGCAATAATAAAAGGACACATTTAATTTATAATTTGTCTTAAATCTCATTTTGTTAAAAAAAATAAAAATAATCGTGAATCGAATCGTGAGTTGAGTGAATCGTTACATCCCTAAAAAGCACACAACAGTTCCATATTCATTTTTTATGTGTCTCTGTGATACTAAGTTTAGTCTTACCTGCAGCCATACACTCATGATCGGTCAGATCCAGTTTTTTTTTCTCTCTCTCCATAAAAGATAATCTTCCTCTAGCCCAGAGTGAGAGGAAAGTCTTTTGTACCTGTCTGATGTCATGCTTCTGTGTTCCAGCAGCAGACGTCTTTGATAAAAGTGTTCTGATTTCTTATATACCCCCAAAGTTCAGTTTTCACACACAGTGACACGGACTCTCTTTTTTCTGAAGCGATTCTGATGTAACATATTTTGACAATGTCATATCTGAGAACGTACCAAATGGAACTTTAAGGATAACTATTGTGACTCACATTTTTACTTCTTTGTACCTCCAGTAAAGTAAAAAAACATCCTTAGATGTGTGTCTTTGTAGTAAAATATTCCTGCAACAAAAACCTCTACAAGAACAAAGTGCTATCCGGCTATTTTCTCTACAAAACCACAGTTGTTGGTGGAATCAACAATGGATACTCCTTTAATGGAGTTAAAGGGTCAGTGCACCCAAAAATGCAAATTTTGCCATCAATTCTGCACCTCACACAACAGCAATCGTATTTATTTAGAAGGCACGAAATAGTAGTATGGACTACATTTATGGTGCTTTTTTGTCCCATTCAGAGCTTGACATTCAAAATCCCCATCCACTTCCATTGTGAAAAGTTGCGGCAAAATATCTCCTTTTGTGTTTCACAGAGGAAAGCAAATCATACACATTTAGAGTGGCATGAGAGTGAGAGTGACAGAATATTAATTGTTGGGTGTACACTCCCTTCTCTATGGTTTTCAAGCACTAAAACCCTGGCACCTGCTCTAACTGGAGTTTCCAAAACACTGGAACACTCGAGTATCATTTGTAACGCTTTAAATGTTTTGGGACTCTCTGGTATCTCTGTAGGGATGCAGTGGACACATGGACAGCACATAGTGGATAGGGACACAGACAGAAGGACAGATGGGGGTCTCGCCCAGATCAGCAGTACAGTACAGAACAGTATGACCTCTTAGTCAGCGCCTTCAGGTTTATGCCAGCAGGAAATCCTCGACCCCGACATTGGTGAGTATTTATGTTACATTTCAAATCAAATCTAGTGGAAAAATGGGTCAGTTTTTAAAAAAAATGTAACAATTTTCGCTTTGAGTTCAAACATTAGGAAGCAAAAGGCGGGGGACTCGCAGAGGGGTGTTTAATATACGGCTGTCCATCTACTGTTACAGCAAGTTGGGCTGCACAGAAATATACATATATAAATCTTTATGTATATTTGCCATGTTTGGTGATGAGACTGAAATTAATCGCAACGTAAAAAAAGGAAACCAAATAAACAAGAAACAATCCAACAAACGGTACAGAAAAAAAAGTGAGAAGGGAGCTAGAAAGCAGACGTGGAACACCAGAGGGTTGCGTGAACATTTGTACAACATCGGACAGGTACTGGAACACCACGCCACAGAGAAAGAGACGAGTATTAGGAAAAATGGTTTAATATCGGAGACAGAGGCAAAAAACTGCATCACACAAGAACATACATTTACAAAAATAAGTCTGACTGTTCCAGCTACACAGTTAGGTTAACAGCAAAGACAGAGAAACCAGAAAAATCTAAACAGCTAAAAGCAAAGTCCTCAAATTACTTTTATCTTGTTTGTCAAACTAATACATTTATCCACTGAAGGTGACTAAATACTTCTAAATCGTCTTCATCATGGAGACTGCACAATACTTAACTAAATGAAACTTACCGCTGTTGTAAAGCCTCTTCGTAAAGACAAACGGCATTACGTATTTAGAAGCCAAAAGGAAAACTCCTCGACCCTCTTTCCGAGAAAGGAAACGAACAAAAGTATAAGGAAAGCAAATATTGATGTGAAGAATTAAGAAGAGGAGGCTAAAGATACCAAAACCAAAGTTCTTCTAAAAGAAATCTTTATATCAAAACCTAACGTTCTGGATGCCAACTAGAAATCAAACTCGGGAACCAGTCGCTGTCGGCCCCTGGCTGGGGCCGTGCAGCGTGTCGGATAGTTTTTTTTTTCTTTTTCCTTTAATTGCCAGTATAAAAAGTTCCACTGGTACAAAAGGCATAAGTACAATCAGTGATAGAAATAGGAAAGCCTGCTTTTTTTTTGTACTTTTTAAATTCCCATCCAACGACAGATTTTCAAAGTGTTGTCAAACAAACATGTATCACACTTACATAATCCACTGAAATGCATCGACTTTGGCTTTTCTCAAGACAATACTTAAAACTATTGAAATCTTTTTTAGAATCAAACGAAATGATATTAATCTACAGACGACAAGCTTTTGTTACGGCACATTAGATAAACACATACATTTCCAAAAAACTTGACATAAGCCAAAATGCAAAGAAACTACACATCTTTTTTTTTTTTCTCTTTAAAATACACTTGTTAAATAGCACTTAAGAGAAAGAAAGCAACAAAAGAAACAGATTCCAGATGCGTGTGGTGTGTAAAACCCCTGAGTGAAGAGTCTCAGCGAGAACTCCTTGTGAGTTTGTGCTTTACTAAACATCTGACAAATGTGTGTGTGAAACTGTGCTGGCCGTGAAAGCTTACCCTGTTCGTCTTAAGTCGATTGTGATGAAGTGTGATAAACGAAACCGAACACGGAGATCGATAATGCACTGTGCTGAGGTAAAAACACTTGAGCCGAACCGCAGTTCATTACAGTGTGATATTACATCAAGTCAAACCAATTAAATGAGGTCAAACAAAGATGCATTCCATCAAAAATTCAGCATGATAATAATTGCTTACATGCAACATACTGTAGAACTCGGTCTTGCGAACAAAATTTTCAACAACTTTCTGGAAGCGTAAGGAGTCGTCAATTTTAATACTGCGCGTTCTAACGCTGTGCTAGTGCGCATGTGCTTTTGTGTTTGTGCTAGTGGTTGTACGATTTGGCAAAGAGAACAGTATATCATAAACTGACTGACTCGAACGTCCCAATACGAAACTTGCTCATTAAGGGGTAAATTACAGAAAAAAAACATCTTCATTTTTTGGGGGCCTCTTTCATGAAAGACAAGCAGAATGAATTTCTGTATAAACCATTCATACAAAAACTGTCACAGTTTTACAAACAATTAATACAAATTTTCTTGAGTGTAAAAATAGCCATAGGTCACATTACAGAGAACAGACACTTGATTTACATGTTTTTAGTCTTGCGGCATGTGTGTAACAATTTACATACGAATGGAAAAAAAAAATAGAAATGATCGTGCAAAAATGTACTTAAAATGGATTTATGTCATGTACTTCAGATTGGTTTTATATGGCAATTTATAAAACGGATAGTTCCGGTCCTTGATTCTGATTGGATGAGCCACGTTCGAAGCTGTTGTAAATTACTCTACAACCATACACCTTTGTTTACGTTTGTCTGTTGCTTGGCAACCACTTTGTTGCAACCACATCTGATTCTGAGGAACTACATTGTTTGGTGGAAGTGTATCACTACACATTATTTGCTCTGTTTTATTTTGTGAAACCTTACTACGTATATGGAATAACCGTTTTATAAAAGCAATAAGCCCCAAGAAGCCGTGGTTTACAGTGAATTTATAACAGCTAAGGGGGTTTTAGGCTTGTTGCCTAAACCAGTGTTTCTCAACCAGGGGTCCGTGGACCCCTAGTGGTCCTTGACGTAAGGCCAGGGGGTCCACATAAAGTATGAATTTTTGTATAAATGTTGTATATTTTGACATGACATGTTCCCATGAAAGAAAAATCCAATATAGCTGATGATGATATGGCCAAATACTGGACAAGTCAGCTAACTTGAATTATACTTGACAGCATTTGGTCCTCACAAAGACACAAATGATACATAGATGAATCAATTTTGTTCTGGGGGTCCTTGAGGATGGTTCTGAATTGGACTGGGGTCCGGTACGCCAAAAGGTTGAGATTCACTGGCCTAAACAACGCCCCTTAGCTGTTATAAATTCACTGTAAACCACAGCTTCTTGGGGCTTATTGCTTTATTATGTACGGGTGGTTTATGTATAATACATACAGAAATTTGTTCTGCTTACGCACAATTTAAGGAAAAACATTTATACACAAAAACGATCTGCTTGTACGAAAATGTAAATAAAAATGATTTAAACAAATTTGTTCTTGTTTCATGAATGAGTCCCTTTAGTTTTTTTTAGCCGGCACAAAGTTTGGCAGATCTAGTTTTGGCTAAAGATTACAAATAACGTGGACGAATATACAACGAACAACCAGTCATAGCACAGACACACATCTGTACACAGTCAAACAAAACCCACACGCACACATATTAAATGTGCAGCAATGTATTCCAGCCCATTCATACTGATCGACGTGTTAAGGCAACGGCAGAGCTTGGGTATAAAATAGTGCTATAGAGTAAACTGGTTTGAGGGGGCTGCCTGTAAACTACGTTTGTAAACAATATTTTTACGGGCCGTTCGAAAGATGTGTAAACGTTTACAGCAAAGTGCTACAGGCGCTATCGAACACTGTGGATCATGCTGAACTACTTTGGCATCAGGATGGAGTTTTGCTTGTCCTACGAACGTAAAATAGTCCTGATAAAGGCAGCAGAAAGCGAGACTACACGGAGACGTTTCAAGTTTAACGTAGCCACCGTAAACACCGATCAGCTGTTGCGTAATGATTATTTGGCTGTCGTGATGGCCCTGTATTATATTATGATGGTCAAAAGTTCAATGCCTGATTCACAATTCACAAAAATACGTTAATATTTTGTCCCATCACACATAAATTGCTCACCGACAAACATGATACATCAGATGAATTTGTCCTGTCAAATTTTGGGCCTTCTGCGGTGTAAGTGCATTGTGTGTGTGTGTGTGTGTGTGTGTGTGTGTATAAGGAGAACTGCTGAGACTCAATCTCAGGGGCTCACATACACACACCATCAAAGAAAAGAGGGTTGTGAGGTCAACCTTTAGCATAGGTGTGTGTATGCGTGCATGTGTGTGTGTGTGTGTGTGTGTGTGTGCTTGTGAGAGCGATTATGACACATGGGCACTTTTTACATCTTTACAAATAAAGAAAAAAGAAAGAAATCAAAAACATGAACAGTTTCAGGCAACAAGACCACAGAAGAGCAAGTTAACAACCTTTTTTAAATCTATATCTTTAAATATGAGGGTTCCATACAAAACACTTATGTAATAAAATGTTATCAAATAATTTCACAAGTAAAACACTGAAGCTGTAGGCAGGATGTACCGTCAGAATTTGGCACTAAATTCCACTCATCTTTATAAGAAAAAAACAAAAACAAATTTTTTTGCTGAACAACATAACACATCTAAAAATTGTTTCCCACAATAGAAATGTAGACTTGATGAAACCACGACTTTATCCACGAAAAGCACCGACGGGACCGCGGGTTACACAAACTCTGTTTTTTTTTCCTCTATACATTTAAACAGTATAAAATATAGGTCATTTCATGTGCATTTAAACCACAGATTGTCTAACTGTAAGTCAGTTCAGCAAAAGGTGTGACACGTAGGTAGCATTTCCCCCCAAACAGGGCAGTCTTGTGTGTGTGTGTGTGTGTGTGTGTGTGTGTGTGTGTGTGTTTTTAATAACTTTACTACTCTAGAAAAAAGTGGTTTTATATAGACTTTAATGAGAAATCAAGCCACTTAAAATGGCTTTATCAAAAAACTTTACACTGCCTGAAAAATGTAAAAACCACGAGCAAGCTCTGAGAGATTCTAATATTGATCTTTTTTTTTTTTTTATTAAAACTGCGTGGAAGTAGTCTATTCGTTTAGAAACCAGCATGGGTTTCTTACGGCAGGCCTCAAATTAAGAGTTTTGCCAACAGTAAGTCCCAACGCCAATCCCTGTATTGAACGTTCAAGTTTACTTTAAATGAATGAAAAACAAACAAACAAAACAAAAAAACAACAACAATATATAAACAGAGAGAGAGAGAAAACAATCTGACAAATAAAAAAGAAAGAAAAAAGTCAAACGTAAATATTCGTAATTGTTTTGCCACAGGATTTATTTATTTTTTCTTTGTTTTCTGTTTTCTTAAAATGATGCTCTGGTTATGTTAGTAAATATACTCTGTCTCTAGAGTGTGAATGCAGCGTTTTCACATTATTATTATTGTTTTTTTTTTGTCTTTCCTCCCTTCCTTCCCTCCCTCGCTCCCTCACCAGTTAATCTAAACAAACAAAAAACAAAACAGAAACCAAAACAAACACAAGAAAAAAAGGTCAAAATGAGGTCACATGCGAAACTTTTCCAAAAAAAAGATCAGGCTAAGATCAAAGTACAAAGATCAGTAAAAGGAGACCAGATTATGAGCAGGAGAACTCAGAAAGACATCAGAAATAATGACGGGACGATGAGACTTTTTTTTTGTACGCCACGTAGACATGCTAGGCAAACGATGAGCATAGAGTCATGGAGATGAGTTCTAGGGAAGAAAACGGGAGAGGAGAGTTACACACACAGCTCCGGCACACAACTAACATCATTAAACCATGAGAACAACAAACGAACAAACAAAACAAACAAACAACAGCAGCAGCGTTATTAACCAGCGTTTCACCAACATCACATTAGCATTTTTTTTTTCATACAGTACACAAATTTTGAATAAATTGCCAACATGTACACGTAAATGAGGCACTCGCTCACACAGAGAATACAAATACACACTCCATCTCCTCCATACAGACATACACCCAAAAGTATCCATCCTGGTCCGAGACCTCAGATGGATCGCCGTTTTTTTTTTTTTTTTTTTGGAGAGTACGAACAAAAACCAAACAATACGAAACAAAATGAAACGAAAAAGAGAGATTTCACTTATGAAGTGCCACTACTTATGACGAAAGAGAGAAGAGGAAGAGAGAGTCGAGACAGATATGATAGGGACGTGACGGATGGGATTGTGGGAAATGGCGAGAGGGAAGGTGAGAGAGAGAAAGAAAGAACGAAAAAGAGGGGTTTTGTACGTGATTCTGTGTTCTCGTCACACGACAGATTGTGTTGTTTAAGAAGGCTCAGGATAGAGAGAGCACGACTTTCCAAACCCAATAACTTAAAAGATAATAAATAAAGTCCTTTACTTCAGAGGCAGTAGAAATTTTGTATAAAAATAGAACTGCATTTTTTTTACAAATAAAATTTACAGGCCTGTGGCTTTCTGTAATTTAAGATAATTTTTTTTTCTTTTCAATAAACATCAAGTTTTCAGTTGCCCACCCCTCCACATAGAACCTAGAATGCTTTATTCTTTTTAACCATCGACAGATCAAAATCTTTTTTAATGCTCTACACAAATTCTGTTGGACAAAGACCACAATCATCTGACGCATAAAAATCGGACTAATTATTTTTTTCTTTAAAAAAAAAAAAAAAAACCAAACCAAACAAACAAACATAAACAAAAAAACAACAATAATGAAAAAAAAAAAACCTTACTGACAGAAATGGAAAAAAAAAAAAAAAAAAAAAAAAAAAAACATGAAA
>NW_015554106.1:431496-433528 GCF_001515605.1 Sinocyclocheilus anshuiensis | reverse complement strand
TGTATGTGTGTGTGTGTGTGTGTGTGTGTGCTTGTGAGAGCGATAATGACACATGGGCACTTTTTACATCTTTACAAATAAAGAAAAAAGAAAGAAAAGCAAAAACAGGAACAGTTTCAGGCAACAAGACCACAGAAGAGCAAGTTAACAACCTTTTTTTAAATCTATATCTTTAAATATGAGGGTTCCATACAAAACACTTACGTAATAAAATACCCATGTTATCAAATAATTTCACAAGTAAAACACTGAAGCTGTAGGCAGGATGTACCGTCAGAATTTGGCACTAAATTCCACTCATCTTGTTTTTTCTTTATAAGAAAAAAAAATCACATTTTGCTGAACAACATAACACATCTAAATATTGTTTCCCACAGTAGAAATAAAATAATATAATGACATAGATGCTTCACAAGCCGACACTGTAACTTTTAAGAATTTTTATATAGCTAATTACCCAACAAGAAATTTAGCAAAGAGGGACTCCTATCAAAAAAACGAAACAAAAATAAAGAACAAAAAACAAGGGAAAAAAACAAACAAACAAAACAAAAGAAATAGTAGTAGTAATAGTACTTATGAAAGGCTTTGTCTATTGTTCAAGTAAATTGATTTTTAGTCTTCTCTTTAAAAACATGAGACAAATAAGACTGTTAGACTTGATGAAACCACGACTTTATCCACGAAAAGCACCGACGGGACCGCGGGTTACACAAACTCTGTTTTTTTTCCTCTATACATTTAAACAGTATAAAATATAGGTCATTTCATGTGCATTTAAACCACGGATTGTCTAACTGTAAGTCAGTTCAGCAAAAGGTGTGACACGTAGGTAGCATTTCCCCCCAAACAGGGCAATCTTGTGTGTTTTTTTTAATACCTTTACTACTCTAGAAAAAAGTGGTTTTATATAGACTTTAATGAGAAATCAAGCCACTTAAAATGGCCTTATCAAAAAACTTTACACTGCCTGAAAAATGTAAAAACCACGAGCAAGCTCTGAGAGATTCTAATATCGATCAGACAGCTTTTTTTTTTTTTTTATTAAAACTGCGTGGAAGTAGTCTATTCGTTTAGAAACCAGCGTGGGTTTCTTACGGCAGGCCTCAAATTAAGAGTGTTGCCGACAGTAAGTCCCAACGCCAATCCCTGTATTGAACGTTCAAGTTTACTTTAAATGAATGAAAAACAAAAAACAACAACATAAAGAGAGAGAGAGAGAAACAAAAACAATCTGACAAATAAAAAAGAAACAAAAAAGTCAAACGCAAATATTTTGCCACAGGATTTTTTTTTCTTTTTATTTTTCTTTGTTTTCTTAAAATGATGCTCTGGTTATGTTAGTAAATATACTCTGTCTCTAGAGTGTGAATGCAGCGTTTTCACATTATTATTATTGTTTTTTTTTTGTCTTTCCTCCCTTCCTTCCCTCCCTCGCTCCCTCACCAGTTAATCTAAACAAACAAAAAACAAAACAGAAACCAAAACAAACACAAGAAAAAAAGGTCAAAATGAGGTCACATGCGAAACTTTTCCAAAAAAAAGATCAGGCTAAGATCAAAGTACAAAGATCAGTAAAAGGAGACCAGATTATGAGCAGGAGAACTCAGAAAGACATCAGAAATAATGACGGGACGATGAGACTTTTTTTTTTTGTACGCCACGTAGACATGCTAGGCAAACGATGAGCATAGAGTCATGGAGATGAGTTCTAGGGAAGAAAACGGGAGAGGAGAGTTACACACACAGCTCCGGCACACAACTAACATCATTAAACCATGAGAACAACAAACGAACAAACAAAACAAACAAACAACAGCAGCAGCGTTATTAACCAGCGTTTCACCAACATCACATTAGCATTTTTTTTTTCATACAGTACACAAATTTTGAATAAATTGCCAACATGTACACGTAAATGAGGCACTCGCTCACACAGAGAATACAAATACCTCCTCCATATCCTCCATACAGACATACACCCAAAAGTATCCATCCTGGTCCGAGACCTCAGATGGATCGTTTTTTTTTT
>NW_015554106.1:429848-431336 GCF_001515605.1 Sinocyclocheilus anshuiensis | reverse complement strand
GCCGTTTTTTTTTTTTTTTTTGGAGAGTACGAACAAAAACTACGAAACACGAAACAAAATGAAACGAAAAAGAGAGATTTCACTTATGAAGTGCCACTACTTATGACGGAAGAGGAAGCAAACCCAATAACTTAAAAGATAATAAATAAAGTCCTTTACTTCAGAGGCAGTAGAAATTTTGTATAAAAATAGAACTGCATTTTTTTTACAAATAAAATTTACAGGCCTGTGGCTTTCTGTAATTTAAGATAATTTTTTTTCTCTTTCAATAAACATCAAGTTTTCAGTTGCCCACCCCTCCACATAGAACCTAGAATGCTTTATTCTTTTTAACCATCGACAGATCAAAATCTTTTTTAATGCTCTACACAAATTCTGTTGGACAAAGACCACAATCATCTGACGCATAAAAATCGGACTAATTATTTTTTTCTTTAAAAAAAAAAAAAAAAACAAAACCAAACAAAAAAAAAAAAAAAAAAACCCAAAAAACAAACAGAACCAGAACCAGAAACAAAACAGGCTCAGGATAGAGAGAGCACGACTTTCCAAACCCAATAACTTAAAAGATAATAAATAAAGTCCTTTACTTCAGAGGCAGTAGAAATTTTGTATAAAAATAGAACTGCATTTTTTTACAAATAAAATTTACAGGCCTGTGGCTTTCGGTAATTTAAGTTTTTTTTTCTTCTTTCGATAAACATCAAGTTTTTCAGTTCCCCACCCCTCCACATAGAATCTAGAATGCTTTATTCTTTTTAACCATCGACAGATCAAAATCTTTTTTAATGCTCTACACAAATTCTGTTGGACAAAGACCACAATCATTTGACGCATAAAATTCGGACTTATTTTTTTCCCTAAATAACAAACAAACAAAAAAAACAAACAACAATAACAAAAAACCCTTACTGACAAAAAATTACTGAAAAAAGAAAAGAAAAAAAAAATCACTGAACATTTGACGGCAAGTATTTGTTGAGGAAGCTGTTTAGGCAGTTGTTGCCGTTGACTACAGAGAGGCCACAGCGGGTTTAACCCTTTCCTCTCTAGTGCCAGTGGGCCAAGGGTTCGAAGGAGCAGCAAAGCCCTGAACCGACACCAGAGGCCAAAGGGCAAAGGTTAATGTGCATATTGGTGCTTTAATCATATCGGAACCTTCTCTACTTGTCCTTACAAGCCTCAGGTTCACAAAGAGAAACAAATAATACTTTATACATCGTTTCTTTCTGCTGTTGTTATCATCATAGAATGCAAATAGCCATTGTATAAATATTTACTTAAAAAAAAACAATCTAATAGTTTACACATGACTTAAACGAAAAAAAAAAAAGAAAAACAAATTGACCAATAATAGCTGTTCATCCATCGCAAGTCATACAAAAAAATGGCGGAAATGGAAGCGATCATGTGGAAAAAAAAGAGACAAAATAATACTGTTATTAATTAAAAAAAGCTGAAAAGAAGGTTATGGGACAGTGGCTCCCT
>NW_015554106.1:412820-429747 GCF_001515605.1 Sinocyclocheilus anshuiensis | reverse complement strand
CATGTGAAAAAAAAAAAAAAAAAAAAAGACAAAATAATAATACTGTTATTAATTCAAAAAGCTGAAAAGACGGTTATGGGAGAGTGGCTCCCTCTGGTGGTCAAAGGGTGAAACTCCCCCACGTGCACCCCCTCCCCCCAGTTTGGTAACCGTGGCAGCAGTGGGGACTTACCCTAGCAGTGTAACATGAGAGAGGCCCTAGTGCTAAGATCAGTACGGTTTGCTGTCGTTCTTCGAGCGCTTGAGCTGGACTTTGAGACGCTTCATGCCGATCTGAAACCCGTTCATCGCCTGAATGGCGGCCTGCGCTGACACAGGATTGTCATAACTGACGAAACCTGCAAGGAACAATCACAATGTCTTTCGATTGTAATCAAGTCATGTTTGACAGCAAAACAACTGCTCATGCCATGTCCAATAAAACTAAATGACAGCATGAAATACAACATATAATTAAATATAGAAAAAAAATGAAAAACAGTATAACATACTAAGCGTTAAAGGGTTCATAAACACAATTGAATATCAATTTTGCAAAACAACAATATAATGGCATTAATATGATGTCAAAATAATCATTATTATTTATTATTAACAAAAAAAGCTGTCATTTTATTTTGTTGTATTCTGATAACTAGTTTAAGGTCAAATTAAATACGCCTATGTACTGTAGGCCTTAAGTGAATAACTGTTACTGGCAAATTCTGTGTTGCCTTTCCCATGAGTGATTGAATGTCAGTTCATACCGAAGCACTTGCTCAAATTGGTCTGTTATCTATCTATCTATCTATCTATCTATCTATCTATCTATCGATATTACAGGGGTTAAATTGGGGTTTTTTATGTGGGAGGGGGGCTCTATGGTATCGAGCTTATATATGTATATATATATATAGTTACATTGTAGCCTAAAAAATTCAAACCTTTTTTTTTTTTTTTTTCAACTTTTGTCATTGATGTACTTCCATATTTGCTGTGTTACTTAAATGAAGTTGAACTAGATTTCACTTTACACTTCCAGTGTAAGCAATTTCCAGTGTGTGTTCCCATACCCTCTTTCTGGCTGCCCGCAGCACTCTGTTGCTGCAGTAGGGACTGGCTGTAGAGAGTGGGCAGGGCGGCAGCCGCGTACTGTTGGATCCCTGAGTAGGCCTGTGTGAGAGCGTCCATGGGCCCGGCCGACCCGTTACTCAGGCCCGTGCTGCCCAGCCCGCCGTTCAGAGCTGCCATACCTGAGAGCATGTGAGCAACTTTACATAAAACCCAACAATAAAGAAAAAAGAAGTGCTCTTACTCGTTAGCATTTGGACTCAGGGTGTGTTTCTACAACAAAGCACAACACGACACACACAAAAACAGACAAAACACAAAAAAACCTAATGAGACACTCGAACAGAAAGACAGTGAACGTAACACTCATCGAAACAGCAGAATCACAAACATCACGCTGGACATTACATCATAAACAGCACCCACTCACACACATATACACACAAACACAAGATAGAAAAGATGCATAATTTACTGACCGGTGTATGCAAATGAGGAGCGCGGCCTACACATGCAGACTAATGTCACAATAGCAGCACGAAACGATCACCACGGCGACCCTCAGACACACCGAAACATCGGACCAATCACCTTTTTAACCTCACACAGCGGAAATCTACATCTAATTATCTCATTATTCGTGTCAGCAATCTCGGCTGTATTAAAGGGGTTGTGGGGAAAACATTAAACTCTTTTAATAAAATACAAATGCATCCTTGGATCCATTAAAGACAGAACCCCTGACTGCTAAAACAGATGCACATGTGCTTCAGGGTGTAACCCATGTAACTCCAATCTATGGGAATAGATATGTACACACACACACACATTACTGTTCAAAGGTCTGGGTTTGTTAAGATTAAGGTTTAAAAGGTTTTGAAAAAGTTTCTTTTGTTTACAAAGGTAAAATATAGTATAGTAACAGTAATACTGTGAAATATTACAATTTGAAACTGTTTTCTATTTTAATTTATTGTAAAATGTCATTTTTCCTTTGATGTAAAAGCAGAAATTTCAGCAGCTGTTACTTAAGAACTTATTCTATTATGCCAATTTTGTGCTCAAGAAAGACTTCTTATAATCAAACCAAGATTTTTTTCTGGATTCTTTGATGAAGAGAAAGCTCATAGCATAATTTATTTGTAACACTGAAATTGTCTTTTTTTTTATCAATTTAATACATCCCTGCTGAATATAATTATTAATTACATAATTATAATTGATTTCTTTAAATATAATCATTATTTATTTCATATACACGGCCTTTACTTTTAGTGGTAACACATCTCAGTACTTAAGAAGGGGTGATAGAGTCATTAAATGGATATTAGTTTATCAGTTTGATTATCAAATAATCCGTCAATAATTTCTTAAATTAACCGATTAACTGGATGTTCCACATCTTGTTCAAAAACTGACCTTGTGCAAATTGTGGTCTATATAATGCATCAGATACATTATTACAGTATAGAGTAATAAAATAAATATTTTTTCTAGCTATGGCAGAAAAAAAGGACTGAGAAAAAGACACTTAAACTAGAGAATCCCTTGTGGCAACGCATATTCATAATGTAAAACAACACATCAAATCGTGCTACCGTAGAAGCAGTTGTGTTCACGTACTGTGTACACAATATTTTTTTACGTCTTTGTGTGTGTGTGTGTGTGTGTTTATAAAGACTGATTCATGAGTATTTACTGACTGGCCTTTTGGCTTGATGGCCTGGAAACAATAAATGATGAGCAAAGTGCTTGGACGGCCAGCTCCCTCATTTATCCAGCAATAATTACAATACTGACCTTTTATATTCAATTACACTATACAGCCTCTTAAATGAGCACTGGGAGGGTGTGTGTGAGAGAGTCATTAGAATTAATTTAAATTGTAGGCGTTCTGTTTGAGAGAGCTTGATTTATAAAACTAGAAACCTGGCTGAAAGGTCACTGGTGGAGATAGAGATTTTGTCCACGTGCTGACATATACACAGGCTGCAGTGATCTTTAGCTCGCCTATTTATACTAATTACATTCCACAACGCCCATTAGGTACATTCTATTGTAAAATGAGTAGTTTTGGTTTTGAATGCTGATTTGTCAATACAGTGTTCCAGTCGTGCTTAAAATACACAATGTGGTAACAGCTATGATGCGAAGCATCTGTTTACCAGCTTCTGGTGTAGATCACAACACCCACAGAAGACAACTATTAACCCTAAGGGACTGTAGTTTCAAACTCATTAGACTTTTGTTTCTTAAAAAAAAAAAAAAAACTGAGAGATTTCTGTCTTTCCATTGAAAGTCCATTCCACCACAACTCAAGAAATCCATATCATATCAAATATGGTAAAAGGAAGCTCAAACATTCTTGAGGCCAGTGAGGTTTGTTTTTGCTTGAGGGACGGTAGTTTCAAACTCATTAGACTTTTGTTTCTTAAAAAAAAAAAAAAAAAACTGAGAGATTTCTGTCTTTCCATTGAAAGTCCATTCCACCACAACTCAAGAAATCCATATCATATCAAATATGGTAAAAGGAAGCTCAAACATTCTTGAGGCCAGTGAGGTTTGTTTTTGCTTGTTAAACAAATATGGCTGAGCTTCTGTTTACCATATTTGATGTGTGATTTTTATGTGACATTAATATTTGAATGTTTATTTGTGAATAAAAGCCTAAATAAATCTAAATAAAATTTTCTTGTTTCTTCAAAATACTTGGATTAAACTCTTATGGATTACTTTTAAGTTGCTTATGAAGAAAGAAATCTCCCAGGTTTCATTAAAAATGAGTGCTGTCAAACGATTAATCGTGATTAATCGCATCCAAAATAAAAGTTTTTGTTTACATAATATATGTGTGTGTACAGTGCATATTTATTATGTCTATATAAATACAGACACATACAGTATATATTTTCTATATTGTACTGTGGTACAGTTATGGAGGCCCTTCATAATGCAGAGGTCAACTGCCTGCTCTGCCAATAGTTAGCAACAGCCCTATAGTATGCAGTGTTTAATAAACAGCTGTTTTACAAAATTCTTCTGAGGTGAAATTCAGTGCAGTCCCGTATCGTGATATGTATCGTATCGTGACTTTGCTGGTGATACACAGCCCTAGTAAACAAATACTTTTATTTCGGATGTGATTAATCACGATTAATCGTTTGACAGCACTATTAAAAATAAATTTGTGTTTCAAACAAAAGTCTTATGGGTTTAGAATGCCATGAGGGTGATTAAACAGTGACAAAATTTCAATTTTTTGGCTAAACTATCCCTTAAAAATCACTATTTTGTCATCATTTACTCACCCTCATGCACTTCTACACCTGTATGACTTTTGTCTTCTGTAGAACATCCATTTTTGAATCATGGCGGAATATCCTGTGATGTCCACTTCGCAGGGCACTTACGGTCGAATAGAACAAATGTCTGAAGTGATACGAGATACATACAAAATGTGCAGCGAGGGGGGTCGCGAGGACTGGAATTGAGAACCATAGTCTAGTCTAAAATCATTCAAACCCCAAATAAAAAAGACACATATACACAACACACACACACGATAGCGACAAAACAAGTGCATGTCTATAGAAACACCCAGAGCAATGGTTTAGCGGTGTGTTAGCATGTCTGAATGTATGGAGAGATGTGTCCGATTGGTGCAAACACACTCACGACTACAAGGGATGGGCTACATTTGTTCTGACTTAGCAAATGGATTTGATCTGATCTGATTTGATTCAATAATGAGGCCTTTTACAAATCACACACACCTAATTTTAATATATCAGCAGGACTCAATGTGAGAAATTCACCCAACAAACTCTTGCGTAAGCCCAGAGAGATGCCCTTGCTTTAGCCAGTGCAAGTTTAGAGAGTTTAGAGTGAATCTATTAAAAAGCATTTGCTATCTCTGTGAGATAGGCATCTCTATGAGCAGTGGGTGGCTGGTATGAGGTGATGTTGTATGGATTGGGATGGAGAGGCCGATGGACGGTAGTACTCACTGTTGATGCTACCTGCTAGTGCATTTATGTTATTGAGGCCAACGGTGGCCCCGGCCAAACCCTGCAGTGTCCCCAGAGAACCCAGGGAACCCATCGCACCCACACTGGAGTTAGCTGTGGAACCTGCTGTGAGGAAAGACAGACAGAGCAGGAAGGAGAGACAGGTGGAGATTGGAAGAGAGAAAAAGAGAGATGTTTGAACGTACACATACATTCGCAGATGATACTGAAATGGTTAAAGATACATATATAAAAGCTTTGGTGGAGGTACACAGAGGGAAGAATGCATGAATGGAAGATTGATTCACTGATAGATGGTAGGGTTGGGTGGCTTTGATGGCAATGTAACATTAAGCAATGTTGTGAATATCGCAATGATTGTATAGCGCAATTTATTAGGCCATTAAGTTTTCTAAATAGGGAATCATTAGACTGATTTTGAAATCCTTCCTGTCCTGTAACTTGCGCATCAAGACAGATTTTTTAATAGTGCGCCTGGTTTAAACTTTAGAATAAATGCTACTGCTGTGAGGAAAGACAGACAGAGCAGGAAGGAGAGACAGGTGGAGATTGGAAGAGAGAAAAAGAGAGATGTTTGAACGTACACATACATTCGCAGATGATACTGAAATGGTTAAAGATACATATATAAAAGCTTTGGTGGAGGTACACAGAGGGAAGAATGCATGAATGGAAGATTGATTCACTGATAGATGGTAGGGTTGGGTGGCTTTGATGGCAATGTAACATTAAGCAATGTTGTGAATATCGCAATGATTGTATAGCGCAATTTATTAGGCCATTAAGTTTTCTAAATAGGGAATCATTAGACTGATTTTTAAATCCTTCCTGTCCTGTAACTTGCGCATCAAGACAGATTTTTTAATAGTGCGCCTGATTTAAACTTTAGAATAAATGCTATTCAAGTTGGTAAGTTCATTTCTATGAATCAGTTCAAACAGTATTCAATTCAATTCACTTTTATTTGTATAGCGCTTTTCACGATACAAATCATTGCAAAGCAAAATTAAAGTTTCTACATTATATTTAGGAGTAGCTTATCAGTGGTGACTATGAATGGAGCACGGTTAAAGCCAGACAATGAATCGAATCAAAACTTGTGATTCAGTTTTATTAATGTATTACATGTCTTAATTAATTTATTTGTATATATAATAAGTAAATATCCTGTTTATTACTGTGTATAGTTACAGGCTGGTACATGCAAATGAAAATAAATGTGATTCTTCCTTGTGGGAAGTGTGGAAAATCATGCATTGATTATAAATTATTTTAATGTATTTTTTTCTTTTGCATTCAGTATTTATTCAGCATTTAGAATTTACTTTACTACAGCGATTTTTATGATTTAAAAAAAGAATCACCCTATTTTAATGACACTGAACATCATCAAAGGACTAGAAATTATTATGATTATTTATTTTTTGGCTATATGGTGTAGTCCTAATAAAGTGGATAAGATGGATGGGATGGTCAAATGGATAGATATATGCATGCATAGTACTTTATTAATTCCTAAAGGGAATCTATTAAAATTACAGAAAAAAAAGACAAGATAGAGACATCAACAACAATAAAGATTATTGCAATCATGAAGATGATAACGATGGCAATGTTTTCAAAAAAGAGAAATAAGATTCAAGCAAAACATCTCTTCAAACAAAAGAACTCTGAAGCATATAAAAGCTTTTCCCTCTGCTTCATTTGCATTTATGCAAGTTTGAAAGAAATTTTCGAGCTTCAAAGCAAGACACAGAGATGCTAATCTAACCGGAGAACCATGTGTCACACTTATAAGTGTCTCCTTGTTTCACATTTCATCTTTTCCAAAATGAATGGAGCACAGTTAAAGCCAAGGAGCACAACAGCTCAAAGCCACACATATGGACACACTCTCCCAAACAAGATGATGGTGATGATGATGATGAACGTGAACCATGATGGACGGTACCAAGGAACTACGCACACAAACACACACATACTGTATAAACACGAATTGGTGAACTCGACTACAACAAATGAAGGGACAATGACGCTATGGTGGAAATGATACCGATATCGAAGAGGATAATGATGATGGGACAGCCTCTGGTTACCTGGGCTGGCCAGGGCTCCCAGGGACCCTGTGCTGGAGGTCAGGGCGCTAGCGGTGGACGGGCTGGCTGAGCTCTGTGCTGCAGCCGCTGCTGCTGCTAGAGTGGCCAGATTCTGCAACTGCAGAGCATTCATACCTGAAGAAAGAGAAAGTGTCAATGTGTGCATGTGTGTGCTTGGTGCATGTTAAACTAAAGGAACCACATTTGCTACAGAATGCTCTACACGAGCAAGAGTTAGTAGAGTCGTGTGTAGAGGCGCTTCGTACAGAAGATCCGATTATATGTGTGAGCCGGGGTGCATCTACTCCAAAGGTGACTCTAGATTAGCGTGTTTGGGGCACGGCTACATGCAGTGGCCATGATGCCAACACGCTGCGGGAAGTGGCTCGCAGCCAAGAAGGACAGAGATTGGAAGTGGTACAACAGGAAAATGCACAGCATGTGTCGTATATACACATAAAATGTATATACTCTATACTATGAGGGAGCACGCACACACAGAGAAAAAAAACACACGCACAAGTGACACATCAGACTTCAGAACTACAGTATTTGGATTGGTGAAGAATTATAGGCCCTGTCCCAACTGCCAACCCTCCTACAAGTCCACAATTTGGTGACCAATGCCCCACGATGGTCGGGTAGTCATCCCAAGTGTTGGTTCAGTGAAAGTGTGCAATAAGAGAAGATTGTGAGCACCCATTTGAAAATTAAAAACTATCATGGACTTCACGGACAAGTGACAACCTGATCACGTACACATCAATGTTTGTCAACTGAGACTGAAAGCAAAGGCTCAAATACAGGATCCGTAGCTATCTGGAAAAAAATGTCTTTGTTTTTTCCAGCCTTATCCCTTTAGACAGCAGTAGCGTGTAATTTGGATTGGTCAGACAGTGCTCTAGGGACGCCATGGTTGTTTGCCCTCCCGATCCACTGAGCAAGCAAGAGAAGTGCATTAAGAGTCTAATTAGCACACCACAGAAGGTGATTAGAGACAGGAAATCTACCTCTAATTGCAAAACAAAGCCCAGGTCAAGACATAAGAGGAGAGACGATTCTTTACAGATCTTGAATAGCAGGTTTAAAATCAGCATGAAATGGCTCTCAAGACCCAGTCCACTTCCGTAATGTGGCATTTCCGAAAGAAACGAATATTCAACAGTAAAAATAAATAAATAAATGGCCAGAACTTGCAAAAAGTGGTTTCAACATAGGTGCTTTGAAGGAAGGGGTTGAAAAACAAGAGGGATCTGAGATTTCACCCAAAAATGAAAGCAGTTTTAGTTATTACATTATAATGAAATATTATGAAGGCCAAAATTTGTAATTCTT
This sequence comes from Sinocyclocheilus anshuiensis, assembly GCF_001515605.1. Taxonomy (NCBI): domain Eukaryota; kingdom Metazoa; phylum Chordata; class Actinopteri; order Cypriniformes; family Cyprinidae; genus Sinocyclocheilus; species Sinocyclocheilus anshuiensis. The sequence continues at coordinate 421,238 of NW_015554106.1, read as the reverse complement.
TTGAGTAATTGTTCACAATAAGAAATGTTTAAGGTCAATTAAATAAGTCATCTCTGACTTCATGGTTCAAGACTTCAACCTTGAATAGCATTTAATATAAAAGAAGCTAGAAAAAGCTTCACTGGATGAGAAAGTGCAGTCTTGGGAGGTCAAAGAGGGATGTTACGACAGAGATGGACTCTGAAATTGAGGGCTTTATGGCCACCTTTGTGATTCTGAATAAAGCGGAAAAGGAACCATTTTGAGTTTTTGGCGCACAAGTGTCAAAAAATGGGTATTGAGTATTTGGCACAATGTGAGTTCTGTGGTTGAGAAGGGCACTTCTGCTAGTGTGTGTGTGTGAGAGAGAGAGAGAGATCCATCCATGCAGTATGTTCACACTCTCAGCGTACTGAGCGGAGAGAGAGGTGTCAGGAAAGAGGTGATGCTGGCTCTCGCTGAATGTTCATCATGTGTAATGGAGCTCCTTATGGCTCGTAACTCCACCCACAGCACAGACACAGCAGATGGCAGCTGTATATATCGTCTGCCAATCATTGACGGTTGCCAGGCGACAGATGGAGGGGCCCAAAGATTTCACAATTCAGCCGAGAAAAGTCTTCAAATCCTGTTGAGTTTGAGAGCTCCTGTCGATTTGCACTTCAAGCAGTGTCTCAAACAGACTGATATGTTTATCCGGTCATATTGAACAGGTTTCTGGCTTGGGTTTATGCAATGGTCTACTTTGAACTTTTTAAGTTTGAATTTTTGGCCATTGTTCCACTTCAACTGACAGTAGAACAAAAACGTATAGTGGGATTGATGAGGGATGAGGCAGATCGGATTTAAACCTGCATCTCTTGCATGAACTTCACAGCTCGACATGTCTGTATGCCAGGAGTGTCCAAACCTGCTCCTGGTGGGCAAATGTCCTGCAGAGATTAGCTCCAACCTCCCCGAACACACTTACCTCGAAGTTTCTAGTAATCCTGAAGACCTTGATTAGTTGGTTCGGGCGTGTTTAATTAGGATTACAACTAAATTCTGCAGGATAGTGGTAATCCAGGAGTAGGGTTGGACACACCTGGTGTACGCCAACCACTAGGCCATGGCTATGACTACTGTATACTTAGACGTTTGGTTGAGTTTGGCTCATTTGTGCAGAGGTAAATTCGAATATGGCAAATCAAGATGTGTCACACCAAGTTTAGAGTCAACACAGTCAAATGTCATTGGTTGAACCTGGTGAAAAGTCTTTATGTGCCATATGTAAACGTATAACACGTAATGGTTTGGTATCACAGCAAAATGGTTTGGAACGACACATGAGCAAATTACAGAATTTTAAATTCTGGTTGAAGGGTTCCTTTAATCCAGCACGGACACATTGCTGTATATAATCTGTATGTATAATAACAAACTACTTTGTCCATCATGCTTGACCAGTTTCCATTCATTCCCTCAAATCCAAACCAGTTTGATTAAAAGTCTAAACTAATCTGTTTTGGGAGAATATACTGCTTTAATAAAATGAAGTCCAGAAAATTCAATTGTTATGGTAATGTGGGAATTTCTCGCTCTTTAATTGTGTGGTGGCAGCTGCTGCTGGTTTGGCTCGATGTGAACTTCATTCTTGCTGAGAGGCTGTCACAGATGTACCACTAAACTTAAACAAGAGCTTCCAGAACTCTTCATAATGGTAAACAATAACACCACAGTCCTGCTCACCCTCTCCACAAGAGCCTACATTAATGAGGAAGCCACTCTCTGGTGTGCAAAACTGTTGTCAGGGGGGGGAGAGGCTTTAGGAGATAAAGTCACTCATCCTACACACACTGTAAGCCATTTTGGATGCTAATACGTTCTTTTTCTTTCATCCTTAGCAGCTGCAATTAGGCGAGAGCGCGTGCTATAAATATTTCATTTTCCTTGAAGGCCTGGCAGCTTGATAAACAGACCACAATTAAGACCTGACAAGAACAGAGACGCACACTGGGAATGTAACGCACAAGACAGCGAAAAAACATTGAAAATGTAAAAAAGAAGGAAAGTGAGCAAAGAGGAACTTAAATTTTTTGTTGCATCTAGCATAATGTTGGAGGCATAAAAACTGTCAAAGAGAGAACAACATGCACCTGTCTAACAGCTGGAGTAAGCATGAGCTCATTGGCAGATATTGTAAAACACTAATCATATTCCAGAGTGCCAAACCAAGTCACCGTGAAGATAGAATAACATATAATGTTGCTTCGATGAGAAATCCATCTTGTGTTGCTGAATTCTCTGCGGGTTTCTGGTGAATTTGACAGTATTCATGGCATAAACAAACTGTGATAAGTGGCCTATCTGGATAAGGGTACTTTAATTTTTCCTCTTCTTTGAGAACTGCTAAAGTGAAAATGTAAAAAGCTGAGAACATCTGAGGGTTGATGGGGCATATCATCATGATTTGGTATCCCATAAGCCTCACAGAGCTCAGGCAAAGAGAAGTGATTTGATGATGAGACAAATTTCTCTTCCAAGAAACAAAAAAAGGGTTTGATGCACATCGGAACAGGCGTGGAAAGAATGGCTTTTATGTGATCAATCAAGTCTCAGTTCATCATCAAATTCTGACACACACATACACTTACAATCATTACAATGTGTCCAGGTGTGCTGCACATTGTATAAAGCCAAGCATGTTGAATCTAAACTCTGAGGCAGGATGAGAATGTTTAGCTCAGCCGAACATCTGCTGGTTTTTTTTTTTTTTTTTTTTTAAATGCAATCCAGAGCTGGTTTGAATGGTTTAGTAGGGGTGATGGAAGTTTAGTTGCGGAGTTACAATGGGGCTAGTTGGGTTAACAGATCTGAGTTCAGTATCTCACCTGCCATTTGTTGAATACCACTGAACGCTCCTAGGTTACTGGAGGAGGTCGCTTGTTGAAGTAACTGTGAGAAAAAGAGAGAGAAACAGACCATTAATGTGTAATCACTAGTATGTATTGGCTTATGGTGATGGATATATAACGATAAAGTTTGAAGGAGCTAGTGTTAGCTAAATATAGATGAAACATTGTGGTTTGTTTTCATGTTTCATGTTGTCTGGAGTGAGCAGTCTGTCAACAGTAAAGCAACACAAAAGCCTCTATCTGTTATTTCGAGTTTTTTAGCAATTGGTGTTCCTCAAGTATTAGGATTGGGCCCGCTCTAGTTTTGCATTAAACAAAATATTTTCGTGTAATAAATGTATTCATACCATCAAAATCACAGCCAATTAAAATATATTTGATTTCTAATACACAACATATGTGCTGTCTAATGTTAATAGAACTTCTTAGCGCAACAAAATGGCTTGTGGCATGGCACATTATTGCGATGCAACTGGCTAGGACAAAAACTCAGTTTAAGGTTTAATTTATTGATTTATTGATACATTTATTGATTTTTCTGTGGCTTTAACACAGAGAGGATAATTAAAATACTGTGTTAGAAAGGTTATCAAGCTAAATCAGTTTATATATTTTAGTCAAGAAATAACTCTAACTGTGGACTCTGTGGTCTTTTAAAACAATCATTTGCGATTTACATAACACATACTGCTGAGAGTGAAAACCATGTAAAAATATTCAGAGGAACAAAATCATAAAAGACTTGAGGACCACTTCAAGGTATTAGCCTCATACATCGGTGCCAGTGAAAACGGTCATGCTAAGAGTCACCCGTCAGTTCTGTTGGCAGTGTGTTGCTGTCCTGGGCAGTTTCTGCACATGAAAGGGGAGAGGAAAGCAGACTCTAAATGACTGTAGAGGATTAGGATGACATTGAGTTAGACTCCTCAGACTGCTTAAAAGCTAAATGTAACCTCAAAATGACAGGGAAGTGAAAAAAGGCAGAAAAAGGAGAAGCGGAATAGTGGGAGAGATGGCCCTGTCCCAATGCTCTTGCATAGTCCTTTAAATCCTCACCCACTGTCCTTATTGACTAAAACGCAAGTAAATGTCACCACCATGTTATATCCTCTTTATATTTAGGCGGATAAAGAGGGGGATGAGTGAAACAGGGAATTTATGCATTGTCCTCAACCCAATCCAATTACACAACACAACCCAAGCCGGGTTCTGGAAGTAAAAATCGCTTTCATTTTCTCTACAGAGGAAAAGATGTTTAATAATATTGCATAAACCTTTTAAGACAGACCTAGCATAATAGTTAAAGCCTAGTATATGTTCCTATATTAATGTTATATGTATTATTTATATAATTATAATTAATTACATTTTTAAACATTTGTTTCATTTTTATTTGATCAGGCCTACATTCTTTGCGATGCATCATGCCATGGGATGAAATGTTGAATTGTGGTGACTGATCTCAGCGTTGGTTGGTTTGGGATCATGGCCTTATTAGGCTTTTTACTATAGATTTTAAAAATGCCAATGAAGAAAACAAATGCGAAAAATACTTTTGAAACCAAGGCTGCTTAAAAACTATCCCCTCTCTGTCAACCTTCTTGAAAGTAATAAGAAAGCTGGAGCAATTGTAGCCCCTAATGCAGTGGTTCTCATCCTTTTTGACTCCTATGGCCCCCCATTGTCCACAACAATATTCATAGGCCCCATGACTTTTCCTGCTTGTGATTTACTAGAAAAGGATTAAAGATAAGGATTATTTAAAATATGTTTTCATCACAAGTTCTACCAAATAAAATATTTTAGAGCCTGGCATAACCAGAAAATGTATATATGCATACATATATATGGCAATAGAGTTATACAATTTTTTTATATTTATATGACTTTTCCAGGTTTATAAATCACACTTTTAAATTCACACTTTTTTTCTAGACAGTGGAAAACCTGGTTATTTTAAGAAACAAAAAACTGTTTTTGAGAGTATGAATTAAAATAAGAATATCTTGATTTTCATGTGTATTAGTTTATTTAAATGCTTGTTTTGTCTTATTTTAAATAATTTCAAGTCTTGAGGCCCCCTTGGACGTTTAATGAGGCCCCCTGGTTAAGAACCACTGTCCTAACAGCTTCTAAATGGCAGCACCACCCTTCACGATTGAGTATGGGGACTGGTTTCGATCAAGGCGCGATCGAAGTTCAACAGATGAGAGATTTGGAAAGGGTTAAGACTGGCTCAGAGAGATCAAGAGAGGAGGGGGCGGGGCAGGTGGGCGGAGACAGTGACTGACTGCGGCGGCTGCGTTGGCTGTGCTGCTGGTTGGCAGGGCTGCGTGGGTGTGTCCTCTTACTGCCAGATACTGCGGGGTGAGGCCAGTCAGGCCGGTCAGGCCGGTCAGGCTGCCCCAGGCAGACGCGCTGTTCAACTGCTGCATCTGCTGCGCCAACTGCTGCTGCAGCCGCCGCTGTTCCTTATCCTTCTGCGTGTCGGCAAACTTCACCACCATGGGGGAGGAGCAGCCCTGTGTGGACAGATTGAAAGAGAGAGAAGAAAAGTGTAAAAGGAAGAGGGGTAAAAAAAAGAGGGAACGCTAAATATCTAAAAGAGCAATTGTCAGACTCTGTTCCATGTTTTGTGTGTCCATTGGATGTTATAAGGCGTGAGGAGACGCCTTCCGGAGGGGGGCGTTATGTCAGACTCTCTTCCATGTTTTGTGTGTGTCCTGCTCCCCATGTGCCTTCCCATGCCCTTATTTGGTTAGTTTCCTGTTCCTCCCCTGATTAGTTAAGTTCATTTGTCCCAGGTGTTTCCCTTGATGTTTCATTGCTCCCAGGTGTGTCTCGTCATCCCCTCCTCCTGTGTGTTTAAAAATAAGGGCATGGGAAGGCACATGGGGAGCAGGACACACACAAAACATGGAACAGAGTCTGACAGCAATGATCATGTGCAGTGGTACTGCATAAACCGATAATGGCACACAAACACACACACAACCGCTGGAGCGACGGGAGTTCTTGGTGAAATGAGAGTTCTGTGCTGTGCTGCTGATTTTATTTCCCAGGAAAGCGATTTCCTGCTTTATAAAACTATTTCATCATCTGTCTGAGAGAGCGAGCGAGATCTCCCACCCCACAGCACTCACTGTACCCTAGACCTGCCGCATTTCTGCTAATCTCTCGCGCTTTCTGTCTCTCTCCCCGACGAAAACAAACAAATCTAAACATCATGAGGCTGACCTGTGAAGCCCGTTTAACTAAAGACCTGGGGGTCAGAATATAATGAGAAGGGTGTGTGTGCATAGCAAGTGATGTGTTAGTTCTTGAATGGGTTATTCAACCAAAATGTAACATTTCCTCATGATCTACTTACCATTACGTTCCTCGAAAACGTTTTTTTTCCCCCCACAAAGGCTGAGCAAAATGTCACATACAAAAATCTCTAATATAAAAAGGTCCAAAAGGTACTTTTTACTCCATTCATTCAAAAGGACTCTTTCTTTTCTTTCTTTCTTTTCTTTCTTTTTTTGCCTATTTTTATTTTGTAATTCCCTTTATTGTCAGTAGTGATTCTCATTAGATTCTAATTACTAAATTAGAACTAACACAATGCTATTGTTTTATTGAAATCTGCATAAGGACAGATATTTTACAAGTTAAATATATACATTTTATTCTCCATTGTGATTCTAATCAGATCCCAATTATTATAATACAGTAATTTACTGTAGAGGTCGACCGAGAGCGGCTTCACTGACAGCACGTGCTATTTGTTTAGACACGTGATACTTACTGCACATTGAACAGAGCGGGAAACTTCAGACGCGGATTTAAATGCAGCCGACAGAAAATCCTGCCAAGCCACAGAGCGTCATTCACATAGTTTTCCTTTAAATTACATTATATTGGTCCCGAATCGTTGTTAATGTACATAATGAATTGTGTATTTATTTCCAGCAAAACGTTTGTCTTGCTGTGACTCTAATAAAGTCTGTGTGCTTCAGTTATAGAGCTATAATATAGGTCGCGCTTTCTCTTTCCGTTTTTTTTTTACTACTACTACTAGTATGGTTCAGTACTGTTTTTGTTAATAAAGCACTATTTTAGTTTTTGTTCAGTATCAATTTTAAAACAATCGGTTAATTAATCGGTATCGGCCAGTGTGGTCCAACCTAGCTATCGGTATCGGCAAAATCCACTATCGGTCGACCTCTAATTTACTGTAATGCAATTTGCATAAATTGAAGACAGTACAACAACAAAAATACTTAATTTAGATATCTTTTTTATTACAATAATGCATTTTTTTCATTATGGCAATAAGAACTATGGTAAGGAATTGTGCTTAATTAGCTTTTTTTTTTTCATGATTCAAAACAGCTTTCCTTTTATTTAAGCAAAACATAATTTCTTCATTCTTTCTTAGTTTGGGATAAAATCTGACCTGGGCATGAGATTCACTCAAGATATACCATAACAAAAATGTAAGTCCACACAAACTACTTGCTATATTCAAAGTCTTCTAAAGACTTTGACTGCTTTGTGTGAGGAACAGACCAAAATTTAAATCATCACCTTGCAGATTCATAACAGAATTTTCTCCTTTTTTGACGCAAACACATACGCGCACGTTACAGAAAACAGACTTTGTGAATGTAAGAACATTCAGTAAGAACATTCAGCAACACCATTACATGTATTAATATCAAAGATGTTCCTCAGGCAACAGCAGCTAACGCAGGGCAGCCATATGGAGCCACAAGAGGACGAAAGATTGAGACGAGTGCTTCAAGGCAATTATTCTACATCTCTGTCTCTTGTCTCTACCTTACAGGTGCTGATTCACTCTGATAAATCACTCTACCGCTTTTATTGTGCTCTCTCTGAACTGCAAACCACAGTCTGACAAAAAAGATGAAAGATCACAGACCCTCTAGAACGCGAGGGTGTGTGTGTGTGTGTGTGTGTGTGTGTGTGTGTGTGCGTGCGTGCGTGCGTGTGCGAAAGAGAACATTTTAGAGTTTCTTGGATGTGGAGCACCTCACATCCACCCGAAGCGTTCTACAGTGTTCCTTCCATTCGGAGAGCTGATTTTCTTATTTCTGCTCTCAGACAGAGGGGAGGTAAAAATAAAACTTGTAAGGGGTGGAAAAAAGGAGATTTAACTCAAGCTGTCAATCGAGTGGTGCCATCGCCATGTGAACATCTCAAGAGACCTAAAAAATCTCATTACTCACTGGCTCTGTCTCAGTCTTTCTCTCCTACACACAAATACTCTCCACAGGCTTCGACTAATGTGAAAGTAGTAGAACGAAGCTAAAATGTTAGCTTAAGTTAACACTGTTAAAATCGGTAACACTTGACCATGGTTAATCGTACAAAAACATGCCCAGTTCACATTTGCCCCCTTAAAAAAAGACAGATTGTGTGTGTTTTAGTTGATCCCTTGGGTTCTTGTTTTATGTTTTTTCTTTTCTATGTTAATCGTACAACACTTTGGTCTGGATTTATACATTCCTTATTGAGAATGAATACATGAATACTATTT
>NW_015554106.1:398928-412804 GCF_001515605.1 Sinocyclocheilus anshuiensis | reverse complement strand
GCAATATAACAAAGAGTGAAAAATTTAAGGGGGTCTGAATACTTTCCGTACCCACTGTATATATATATGCATCTGTGGAGAGACACACATACACACACACCACAAAAACATAGTAACGCAATCACAGAGATAAAAAGAGACAAACATATCAAACGAGATGAATGTCCAGGGAGACTATTGCAAACCACAGAACTGAAAACAACCCTTTGAGACGAAACTAAAGCAGCAAGGCCACTCGCAACTATATGCGTGTACCCAGGCGCATGCATGACCACCCTCTGTCATATCCGTTTTCATTAAGTCATGACATTCAGAAAGGCCACAAATTCCTCGGTGAGAGGGGAGGGTGGAGAGATGGCCGAAAACAACCAACAACCCAACACAATTTACTCACTCACTCATCTAAACCGGGTAATTACTTTCCCTTTGCGGAAAAGATGTAGCTTACGGGGGGTGAGGGGTATCATTTATACGTGGTCAGCTAGATGAAGGATGAATATATTTGTAAATTTAGCCACAAATTGATAATTACAGGCCTTCAGAGGCTAGAGAAAATGGCTTACATCCATTAGTGTCAGTGATTTCTGATTGGTTAAAAGGTGGTCTTTAAAACCGGGCATTGGTGTTAAAAACTGAGTATATGCAAGGGTTAACTTAACATGCAATGGGAAATCTGTGGAGTGGTGACATGCGTGAACAAACCTAAAGTTGCACACACACAGTCAAATAGTTAGGGCCCTGTATTAGACAGCTGTCAGCACCCTCTGATTTGGTGTGTCAGAGCTTTGACATTTTGACAGGCACTGAGACGGACTGCTAAACTCTCCGGCATTCTACAGGGCAATCACAATGCAAGGCCCGTCGGAGGGCTGTTATTAAAGCGTCTGTGACATCGTCACCGTGAGATCCATCTGCTAAAGGCAGACTGGTTGCGTGGTGGGTGCAGGGGGTCCTTCTTGGTTTGACCCGTTTGGCCAGGGGTGGTTTTTGCAATGCCTGACAGTAATAACAGGGAGCGAAGAGGCACTTAATATGGTGTTGAAAGTTCTATAGAAAAGTGAGTGACTGAAGGAAAATTCTGTTTGAAAAAGTGTCATCTTGTTTCAACTTAGAACTTCATAGGGAAAATATTAGAATCTGTAGTAATAGGTAGTAATACTGGCCGCCAATTCAAACAGAAATGAGAGAGAAGAAGATAGAGAGAGCAAGAGAGGCTCTGTTCTTAAATCAAGTGAGCTGCTTTACTGTCTACTTGCCTAGGAGCATCCTAAGTGAAATTAATGTTAGCATATTGTTAAAGGGATAGTTCACCTTCAGCTGCTGGTCCCCATAGTGTTCTCTTTCATAGTGTTTTCTTTCTTTTTTTTTCCATACTATGGAAGTCAATGGGGACCAGCAACTGTGTACACATTAGCATTATGCTAAGCAAACAACAATACTCTGGTCACATTAGCAAAACTGCATTGTCCATTATCAATAGTGTAGAGACTAGCTCAGTTTCAAACTCAGCAGCTTTATATTGGATAATGCGACAAATTTGTGTGTTCAAAGTTTAACAAACTGGAATCTAATGTGAAAGCCAGACTCAACTCACAGTTGACTTATAATAGAGTTTTACATTAGCATGTTGCTAAGCTAACAGCACAACACTCTAATGAACAAAGAAAAACAAAACAAAAAACACAAAAACTAGGTAAAATACTTCATTTTAATTAGACAGAACTATTTTAGTACTGAACATATATGAGCTAACAAAAACACTCCAATAAGTAAGCAAAAATTAAAATGGTTGCTTTTAATTAGAAATAACTATTTTTATTGATGCTATGTGATGAATTATATTATTACTTATTGCATTGCATGCCATCTTGGAAGGATTTTTTCCCACTGTGACACAATGCAATATGAAATTCTCTTCTCAAAGTGTACATTACAATTTGGTCAGAAGAAAGCTATAAGGACGACCAAAAGAAAGCATCTTTTGGAACAACTTTTGCAGCGGGAGTGCTCCATTAAACGTAGGCAGCTCACTATGTTTTGGAACAGAGCAGAGATAGAGTGAGAGAGCGAGAGAGAGAGAGAGAGAGAGAGAGAGAGAGAGAGAGAGAGAGAAAGAGAGAGAGAAGACAAGGGTACAGTACCTCCATGGTTTGAGACTGATGCATGGCTTTGATTGCATTCTGTGCCATAGCCCTGGTAGAAAACGTGACAAACGCACATCCTGCAGGAGGGAGGGGAGGAACGAGGGAGGGAGGAGAGGAGAGGAAGGAGGAGAGACGAGAGAGAAACAAAACAAGACAAAAGGGTTGGACAGGTTGTTATAAAGCCAAAAAACAAAGATCGTACAAAGAACACAGCAGACAACAGTGCTATACAGTTGCTAGAATAAAACAACCAACATTCAACATTCAGCTTCAGATAAACATTCAACATCTCAAAATACACACTCAACATAATGTCAGCAATGGAACCAGTTCTTTAGTTTCGTCTGGTGTGATGGCTTGGAAATTACAGTATAGGGTTAGAATGTGCGGCTAGTTTTAACACACACACACACACACACACACACACACATACACATACATTGTTTCTACCTGTAGGGTTACTGTAATACCAAAATTGCAATTGTTCATACCAATACCAGTAAAATTTATTGATTCTTGATTTTAATTTTGATACTACAACAAAAACTAACATGACTGATAACTGAACATACTTTATTAAAAAACTTAAACATTAATATAAATAATAAATTAGATAAATTCGATTAGTCTTGGATTACTTTTACAATGTTTTTATGAACTTTTTGAAGCTTGAAAGTTTTGACAGAATTCTGACAGAGAAATCTCTCAGGTTTGATTAAAAAATATTTGTGTATCGAAGATGAACGAACGTCTGAACAACATCAGTTTGAGTAAATGATGACAGTTTTGATTTTTTTGGGGTGAATTATCCTTTTAAATTAAAACAATGATTTAAAAAGAAATTAAATTAAAACATGAAATCTAATGCTTCAAATTAGTAATGGAATTATTCAGGCAAACAAAGACACAAATCAAGATCAGTGAGTGATTTTCCCTTTTTTCTTATCATTATTACTGTTTATTAATATTATCAAAATAGTGGCACATTTCATAAGCTGAATTTAAACTGCAAGGCCAAATATATGCACAATATTTTCATACCAAATTATTTTACTTGTACCTGTACTATTGATATCCCCACCAACCCAGTTTCATTAATATTCGGTCTTTTCATAAATATGTACAAACACACCCAATTTCTTTCTTTTTAAACAACTGTAATCAAGGCGAACTATCCCTGGAGGGGAGTGTGTGTTTCGGGAGAGCTTGCAATGGCATCTGGGACAAGAAGTCTTGGAACCGAAGCGGTGCAAGCGGGAGCCAGAAGAACAGGCCATATGGAGGCATGCTGGGGGAAAACGCAGCCCTACACACACACACACACACACACACACACACACACACACACACACACACACACACACACACACACACACACACACACACACACACACACACACACACACACACACACACACACACACACACACACACACACACACACACACACACACACACACACACACACACACACACACACACACACACACACACACACACATACACATACATTGTTTCTACCTGTAGGGTTACTGTAATACCAAAATTGCAATTGTTCATACCAATACCAGTAAAATTTATTGATTCTTGATTTTAATTTTGATACTACAACAAAAACTAACATGACTGATAACTGAACATACTTTATTAAAAAACTTAAACATTAATATAAATAATAAATTAGATAAATTCGATTAGTCTTGGATTACTTTTACAATGTTTTTATGAACTTTTTGAAGCTTGAAAGTTTTGACAGAATTCTGACAGAGAAATCTCTCAGGTTTGATTAAAAAATATTTGTGTATCGAAGATGAACGAACGTCTGAACAACATCAGTTTGAGTAAATGATGACAGTTTTGATTTTTTTGGGGTGAATTATCCTTTTAAATTAAAACAATGATTTAAAAAGAAATTAAATTAAAACATGAAATCTAATGCTTCAAATTAGTAATGGAATTATTCAGGCAAACAAAGACACAAATCAAGATCAGTGAGTGATTTTCCCTTTTTTCTTATCATTATTACTGTTTATTAATATTATCAAAATAGTGGCACATCTCATAAGCTGAATTTAAACTGCAAGGCCAAATATATGCACAATATTTTCATACCAAATTATTTTACTTGTACCTGTACTATTGATATCCCCACCAACCCAGTTTCATTAATATTCGGTCTTTTCATAAATATGTACAAACACACCCAATTTCTTTCTTTTTAAACAACTGTAATCAAGGCGAACTATCCCTGGAGGGGAGTGTGTGTTTCGGGAGAGCTTGCAATGGCATCTGGGACAAGAAGTCTTGGAACCGAAGCGGTGCAAGCGGGAGCCAGAAGAACAGGCCATATGGAGGCATGCTGGGGGAAAACGCAGCCCTGTTTGAAGAGCTCTACTCTACTGTGCAGTCCAGCACATTTATACATATGGAGGACACACACACGCACATGCATGGGCAGTCTAGTTAATAGGTTAACTACTTCTCACATGTCTACATATGCGAATACGTTGAGATAGAAGGGAAAGAATGGAGGAGAGGAAAGAACAAAGACTTGACGTCCTGTCTTTTCGTAAATGGTTCCTTTTAAATTCGAAAACTCTATTTTACAATGTGATCTGTGTCCAAATGTTGTTGGCCAGAATAACATGGACATGATGGGCAATTTCATATTACTTTCTCTCTTTTCCTACAGCAACATTCTCATGCTGCCACAAAGAATGATGGGAAATGTAGTTTTTCACACAAACCTGTCAGCTCATAAATCGGCTAAATAAGTAGTACTTTCTGGAAACACTTTAACATTATTCATGATCCACAGTACATAATTTGCGTACAAAATACAGTAGAGTCAACATTCACAATTACATATGATAAATACCACCACATTTCCACCTTGATTCTTTAAGAAAATCTTTACTTTCCCATAGGGATGGGCGATATCTTATCGCTTGCGATATACCGATAAAAATTCTCCCCACGATAATAATTAGTCTTCCGGCAATAATAACGATAAAATCTAGTTGTTGACATTTCTGTGTGCTACAGTGCGGAGCGACATCGCGGAAGGCGGACGTGAAATTGAGGAGGAGTAGCCTATATCGCTAAATGAGGAGCTCGAGCTCCTTTTACAATCTGTAACTGGTTTGGTTAGGGCTGTACAGTGCACAAAAAATCGGCCTGAATAAATGTACTACAGTAGCCTAGCACGTGTGCGATACAGTTTTTGCATGTGTATGAGCCTGTTTAAAAACCTGTTGTCCAAATTAACTTAATAACATAGTCGAGTGTTTGAAATACTTCTTTTTGTGACCAGACGTGGTTTCATATTACAGAATGTGTACTCATTAATGCTCACCCTATTTTGGGTAAAAATAAGAAAGATAATACTTTTCTCTAAAGAAACAGGATTCCCTGAATTATCGTCATTGATATCGTTATCGTAATAAATACCAGAAATATCGTGATATATTTGTAAGCCCATATCGCCCATCCCTACTTTCCCATTAGAAATGAGGACATAGTGGTTCCTCATCTCATAAGTGGTCATGCATACAAGTGCATGCATACAAAGTTCTTAGAGTTGGATTTGTATGTTTTCAGAAAAATATTTATTTTTTATTTTAATTTTTTTACATTTTATATGTCACATGGTGTGACGTGGTGTAACCAAGTAAAAATAACACTTTTCCTACACTGTAGACATCTTAATCATCGAAAAAAAAATATATATATATATATATTTTTTTTTAGGTAAACAGTATTTCTTTTACAAATATCCTTAATTATTAATTCACAAATATTATTTTTGTTTTTGGGGAGTCGCACCACATGACATTTCACAATTTGAACTAATGTTGTTCTGCCATAAAATGGTCAAATTATTTTATATTTTATTATTATTCGATATTTTAATATGGTCTTGATATAGACATATTTAAAAAAAAATACTTTTAATATAACAAAAAAATAAAAAGTTACTCTTCCCAACCCCCTACCCAAAAAATACCAATAGTAATTTTACATTCAGAAATTAAAAGATGCTCCACATAGAAGTGTATTCACTGCATTTTTTAATTGCATTTAAATGTTTTTTTGATTAAAATTAAATGATAGGACAAAAAAGGAGCATCATGTCATTTTACATTTTACAGCAATAATTCTACACTGCAATGCGATTTTACGACCACACGGTTGCACTGTATATCTGCTGGCACAGTCTACCTGCTCCAGCGGACATACCTTTATTCTCTTCTTCTCATTAGCATCTCTCTCTTCACTATCGCCTGATACAACCTCCTTTCTGTCTTCAGAGCGGGTGACTCTGGCCCCGGTGAACCGGAGCATCGCCACGAGTGAAAGCAGAATGAAAGCCCATTTATTTTTATAGAGTTGTTTAATTAGCCTCATCATTAAAGCAGTTTTGGACACTCTAAGGGTGATATTTGTGAGCACTGGCAGGGTGCGAAACTCTAGAGAAACAGTCTCGTAGGGGAGAAACGCGGAAAAGACGTTCTCTTTCAACTCTCAAAGTCCTCGTTTTTGCTGACCTGCGACTACAGAGTTCGTTCACGGTTCGAACGGACTATGATCTGTTGTGATAAGAAGCTGTTAACGATGAGACAGAATGAAAGTATTTCCAAGAAAGCGATTAATTATTCTTATTACGCAGCCCTCTGGAATACTTGATGGTGATTGGTCAATCACAGCATTCTGGGGTCAATTTCTTTTGGCATAATGAGCGCAAAATGGCATAATTGTCCTAGTCAACTGATTTCCTCTGCTAGTTCCCCATGTCATAACAGTTTTTTTTTTCTTTTTACATATTAAAATAATTTCAGGTCAAATAACTATTTTATGTCCATTTAGTTAATTCGCCGTCAGGTGTTTTTCTTATAATAATGAGCAACTGCCTGTACATTTCCCCTCAAATGTGTCATAGTTGTGGCAAAAACAACGCAATTAACTGTCAGTGTCATCAAAAGAGAATGAATAAGGGAGACGTGCGATATGGAGGGATAGAGAGAGCGAAATATGAGAGTTTTTTGAAGAAAGTGGGGTAGCTCCCAGGGCACTGTGCTCACATGTGGCCTGATCTATATTTTATTAATAGTGAAGTTCAATGATGATTGATAGAACGCTTTAATAGCGGCACAAGAGCGCTTTTAAAGTTGTCCTAGTCTGTGGGATTTACCGTACACCTCCTTTACGTACACATTTGCTCATCTATTTATTCATCCAATCCTTTTTTATGGGAGGGGGTGGTAGTTTCTCTCATAGAAGCATTTCAAATATATCTCCAACCACGAGCTCAGGGAATAAAGTTAATCTCCTGTGGAATTAAAATATTCATGAGGACAGGAGAAAAGACGGACTGCTGAGGAGTAACGCGAATGAGCGGAGGATGGAGGGACAACTAGAGGAGTGGATGAGGAGGATAAACGAGTGATAAAAGATGGCTGTATTCACCTGTCTGTCACAAACAAAAAGCGGTGACAGTTTTGCACTTACAATGGAGGCCTAAGGGGAAATTGTACAACAGATGCCCCTTTTATGTGCAATTAAATCACTTTTTTTTTTTTAGGTAAGGTACAAGTTAAACATACGGTCAATGTTAATCCACAATGGATCTAAACTTGAATATCCCTTTAATGAAGTATAAAAACACAAGCATGGTAATATATCAAACATGTGCACCATATAAAGAGTTGTATTCTACACTTGTGTTGCAAGTCCACATATAAAATTAGTTTCTTGCACCAAAACCCCTCATAAAATAGTTTTTATAAGCATTTTCCACACTCTTTATAACTAAACTGGCTGATTTTGCTACTGTACCTTTAAGACCTCTATATTTAAATAAGCCCTGTGATGATTGGCTAAATGTCAAACTGCTGTAATTCCAACCCGATCTCACAGAATAATGTAATTATTTTATGAGGCGTCGCTTTTGTATGAATTCATATGATGTGAAATGTACAAAAGAAACATACGATTTTTAGGGGGGAAAAAATCAACCCTAAACATAAATATAACTCCGATAATGCGAAATGAGATTGTACGAAATCATACAAATTAGTATTCGCCGATTCGCCAAAATGTACAATAGTTACAAATTGCCAAGAGGTTTTATTGATAGCTCACTCTGTTGTTTGTAAGGACAGCACAAGCGGCTTAATAATTAATGGGCGGTCATATGTTAATGAGCTTATGGTTATGATGTCACAGTTGTGACATCCAGTCTGTTCACATAAAAAGTGAAATTCTGTGTAACGCGAAACAATCACTGCCAATCAGGATTTATTTTATTTATTTATTTCTACTATTTAGTTACATGGAAAGCTTTATTGGACCAATGAGGTTTCAATGTGGGCGTGGCTACCCAGTGTAATGCTTCATTGCCTCGCAACTGGTTAGCTCACAGTGTTAGTTTCACATTTGCTTTGAACATTTTGGAGTAAACATCAAACTTATTTCAAAAGCGCAAGAAAAAAATCATATGTTCCCTTAAAAATGTAAAAACAAATACAGTATATGTGCATGTGTCTCACCTCGGCTGAGTCCATCTGGTCCCCTCAAGATACGGCACTCCTCGATCTGTCCCAAAGGAGAGAACATGACCCGGATGTCATTCTCGTTGCATTTCTTCGACACCATGCCGATGAACAGCTTTCTGTCCTCCACCGCTGAGAGAAAAGAAGGGAGGAGAAAACAAATGTGACCAACGTGTGGTAAAAAAGACGTTACGGCTGCATGTGATCAATGTCTCATTAGCACATCAAGCCCAGACACACACAACCGCAAATTTTCGCTTGGTTATCTTTGATCTTTTCTTTCAATGACCTGAGTGCTCTCTTTTGCTCGTAATCTGCATGTGCTGCCATCTAGTCCTCCTGGGAAGATCCTATTTACTAGCTCGGAGGCCATAATTATGATGTGATGTGCATTTATGTTCGAAATAAAATGGATGCGTTGGGCAATTTTATTTTTATTTCTCTCTTTTTCAGTTCACCATAAAGACAGGAAGCTCTATTAGCACTAATGCACCAAAATGAAGTGGAAAAGGTGCATTAGGTGTGTAATTGATGCTTTATTTATGTATTTTATCATTCTTGTGCTGCCATAGAGAATGATGGGAAATGTAGTTTTGATGCTCACCTCATCGGCTAAATGAGTAGTGTTTTCTGGCATGCTGTATTGCTATTTTTCATCAATAATAGATCAAATGTGTACATTGAACATATGGAATACTCCACAAATATCTGTGGAACTGGAACTGTATGTAATCTTTTCGCAAATTTGATTTTGCATTCAGCGTACTGTAAGACCATTAAACACTCAGCTCAATTTAACGTTACAATATAATCTTGCAAATCGTATTTCCAGCTTAAATAAATAAATGAACAAATAGATAAATTGCAACTTCATATAAATGACTTCAGATAAATACTTGCAACTTCATATCCCCCAATTGTGACTTTAAATCGTATAATATGACTTTGTGTATTAATCATAGATTAATCATGCATTGTTTTACTAAATTCAAAGACTTTTAAACTAGTAAATAAAAAATAAAATAAAATAAAACTTCATATCCACCAACTGTGATTTTTAATCTTACAGCGTTAATGTATTACTTATTTTTAACATTATATCACAGTGACCACAAATTCAATTTTTAGACATAGAAATGAGTTTCCATACAGTAAATAATATTCCTACAACTTGCAGGCAGTGAGATAATGTGCAAACCTTCAGGTGTTTCTAATCAGAATTGATCGGCATAACGGGAAGAGGAGTGAACAAGAAGGAAATATTGAAAATACAAAGACAAAATGAAATCATATATTTGGTGATGGTTTGCAGTTGTGTGTTTGTGTATGCTTGAGTGAGAGGGAGAGAGAGAGAAAGAGAGAGAGACAGCAAGAGAGAGGCAACTGTAATCCAATTTTTTTTAATGAAGAATGTGTCAGCTCTTACCGCTGGGCGGCCGATAAGCAAGCCGCTGCACTCTGGGAAATCGATAGCTCACTTGTTTATTTTGCTGTTTGAATTGTTTGCGCATTTAACAGTGACAGGATGAGCCAGCGATAAGTGCTGTTACAAAGGCTTCGCCTTTACGCACACACAGTGTCATATCAGAAGATTAAACACACACACACACACACACACACACACACACACACAGACACAGGAGCAGGGTTCTCAGTTTGATGGGTTACAGTGTTCACTAATAAGCAGAATGAATGCATTACAGCTAAGCTTACAGTGAACATCTGATATAATATCCTCTATGTGAGACGTTTTATGGAGGGTCATATCTACGTATAACATCACTGTCACTCAGAGAGACAGACAGAGACAGATCCTTTTACACAGACAAGCAGCAGAGCCCAATCTGACTCTGAAGAAAATACATGAAATGCTATTCGCACACCATTTTATTTCCATAATAAGTCATTTTAGAGGCAGAACAAGTTATTACATTTTGATGAAATATTACAACAAATATTTTTCTTTGGAATAACATGAAGCAAGTCAAATACAATAAGACCGATAACTAGTATTAAGAAAGTTATTATCCATAGACTTACAAAGATCAATGGATACGATTTTTTTTTGCAAATAATTCTGTTACAGAGTAATTTGGGAATGAATCATCCAGACTGATTTGTGAAACAGTCTGACAAATTGGTTCACAGAAAATAATCGACTCAAAACAATCAACATTAATATGGTTTGCAAGCAAGTTTTACTCTACACAATAGCAATTTCTATCTGATTAAATATTTTAGCTCGTGTATTAAACACAGACCACCTATGATGTAATATTTTTATTTTATTTACAAATACATTTGAAATGATTATTATTTTACAATATATGTTTAATAAACATTTATATAAACACAAAATATTGAAATTTTATTGCACTGAAGACTGGAGTAATGACTGCTGAAAATTAGGTTTTGCATCACAAGAATAATTCAAATATATTAAAATAAAAAATATATATATTTTTTTTTTAAATTGTAACAATATTTCATAATATTGCTGTTCTCGCTGTATTTCTGATCAAATAAATACAGCCTAGAAAAAAAAAATAAAAAAAAAATCTTACTGACCCCAAACTTTTGAATGGTGGCAAAGCAAATTTGTACTACATTAAGACTATATTATGGCATGTTTTTTATTTTTATTTTTTTTTTTATGGGCAGGTTATTGTTGTAACAGTGTAATAGTTAAATCATCATTCTGCTCTCAAGTCTCTGTAAATGTGGGCCCCTGGCCAAGCAGCAGCTCCCTTACACTTGACTTCCTAAGCACATCTATACAATCTGTTTTGTGAGCAATATGGCTTATGTGTGTATATGTGTTTGGGTCACTGCCAGGGCAGACACTTAAACTATTCTTGACCCGCGGCTCTCCTGGGTTTCAATAATTCATCCATCTCCCAGTCCCTCACACAAACACAGAGACAAACCCCCAGAACAAACATACAGTCGGACGACCTGAGGAAAAAAAAAAGAGATGCATACAAACACTCACCATTTGATTTCTCACTGTCTGCGGGCTTCATCTGTATGGGATGGTGCATCTGAAACACAGGACACACACGGGTTACATTTACACAAACACGGGGCACATTTACTACAACACACTCATTAACGCTCACGCCAGCACATAATCAACCTCGTCTCACTGCCGCACTGATGTTCTACATTATCGCTGTAATCTTGTTAATGTGTCGTCATTTTTTCCGCTGACTCTATTCTTCATCTCGATAGATGCTAGCGGAATGAAGACGTACGCGTGTCGGGGGTTTGATGAAGGTGATTTGTCAGCACTTTGCCGATGAAATGTTTATTGTGTTCCATCTTTCTTTCACGCACACTTGTTCTTGTTCTCTTAATCTCTAGCCAACGATTTTTTTGAAGAATTTGCCGTACGCATTTTGCCATTTCGTCTGCACAGTTCTTCAATTGTCAGTCTATGTACAAACCTGGCAGATGTCTTTGGGGGGGGGGTCATTGTGTAATACTGTATTTTCAGCAATGTGTTTTTAAGGTGTTGTGTCATGTAGGGTTTTTGACAATTTCCCCTACTTTTTGACAATTTGCAATACAATATCACCATATTTAGGCATTTGGTCTAAAACGTCTCACAGCAAGGTTATTTCTTTTCTCTATTATGACCAAAACAAAAACAACAACAACTATATATCACACACATTATAAAATTAATAAAAATATAATTATAATTTAATTTACACTTAATATAATATTGTGTATAAAACCTATTAAGGCGCATATTTATTGAAATGATATTTTGACCTAATAAGGTATTACCGTCACCATAATTAGGTATATGTGACCCTGGACTACAAAACCAGTCTTAAGTTGCACGGGTATGTTTGTAGCAATAGCCAGAAATACATTGTATGGGTCAAATATATATATATATATATATAAGAACCTGAACTGATTTGAGCAAATAAATCCAACTTCCCCATTCATAATTTTTTGTATTAAGATTTAAAATCAGAGATGCTATTCAATTACCTTTATCTTAGTGCTCAAACACTCAAAAGTTGCGACACAAGGATGTGTGAAACTAGTATATTAGCGCAATTTTTAGGAAACTTAATAGCCAAATTAACTGCATTAAAACCATTGTAAAATTCACATTAAAACAACCTGAAGTAACACCTTCAGCTTCATGGTCAACTCCACCAGAGTCCAGCTTTGATATACTGCCAGAGACCAGATCTATTCTTCATCTCGATAGATGCTAGCGGAATGAAGACGTACGCGTGTCGGGGGTTTGATGAAGGTGATTTGTCAGCACTTTGCCGATGAAATGTTTATTGTGTTCCATCTTTCTTTCACGCACACTTGTTCTTGTTCTCTTAATCTCTAGCCAACGATTTTTTTGAAGAATTTGCCGTACGCATTTTGCCATTTCGTCTGCACAGTTCTTCAATTGTCAGTCTATGTACAAACCTGGCAGATGTCTTTGGGGGGGGGGTCATTGTGTAATACTGTATTTTCAGCAATGTGTTTTTAAGGTGTTGTGTCATGTAGGGTTTTTGACAATTTCCCCTACTTTTTGACAATTTGCAATACAATATCACCATATTTAGGCATTTGGTCTAAAACGTCTCACAGCAAGGTTATTTCTTTTCTCTATTATGACCAAAACAAAAACAACAACAACTATATATCACACACATTATAAAATTAATAAAAATATAATTATAATTTAATTTACACTTAATATAATATTGTGTATAAAACCTATTAAGGCGCATATTTATTGAAATGATATTTTGACCTAATAAGGTATTACCGTCACCATAATTAGGTATATGTGACCCTGGACTACAAAACCAGTCTTAAGTTGCACGGGTATGTTTGTAGCAATAGCCAGAAATACATTGTATGGGTCAAAATGATCGATTTTTCATTTATGCCAAAAATCATTAGGATATTAAGTAAAGATCATGTTCCATGAAGATATTTAGTAAATTTCCTTCCATAAATATATTAAAACCTCATTTTTGATTAGTAATATGCATTGCTAAGGCGATTTTCTCAATATTTAGATTTTTTTGCACCCTCAGATTCCAGATTTTCAAATAGTTGTATCTCGACCAAATATTGTCAAAATAAAAAAAAATGTTGACCAAACAAATCAAAACAAACAAACAAAAAAAAATAAAAATATTTATATATATA
>NW_015554106.1:397954-398918 GCF_001515605.1 Sinocyclocheilus anshuiensis | reverse complement strand
CACACACACACACACAGCTCTGTGTGTACGGCATCTGTCTCCCAATATTCATGTTGTCTTCTTTGCACGGTGTGTGTGCTCACATGTGGCCGTCACAGAGTTTGTGTGGACGTGTGCATTCTAATCCTCTCCCATTAAAGGCCATGTCACTAATTACAGAGATGCTCCGTTACCAGTTTCTCATGAAATATACATGCTTGCTCTCACAACACGCACATACAGAAACCTGAAAGTCAACATCTGCAGCTGAAGACAGAATGACAGCTCCATAACTCATGGGTTGGATCAAATTATAAAAGCAGTCAGAAATAACTGGAGATATCAGTTTACTTCATTTCAACTCTGATCTTTGACCTTCACCACACACACACACACACACACACACACACACACGTTCACAGTCTTTGATGGTTTGCCCTGCTGCTGGCATCCTCAGGCATCTGATCCTGTAGGACCCTGTAGGTTTTTTTTTCGGACTGTGGATAGATTACTTAAAGGTTTTAAAAGACCCAAGTTTGTTGGATACAGACCATATACAATTTTTGTTTTTACAATTAAAAATATATATTCAGATGTTTTAGGTTTACATGTTTACATGTTTTTAGAAAATTCGTTTTCCGTGTGTGTGTGTGTAGTCCAGTGGGTTGAGGACACACACTGTGTGTTTGGGTAAAAGATCACAAGAGTCAGACAGATGGGCACACAGTGGGGATTTTATAAGCTGCCACACTCTCCTGAACACACACACACACACCCACACACAGTGGCATAAACACTAGCAGTAAGTGATATGTAATTTAAAATATGTATACAAAAAAAGATTGCAACTACCTTTATTAGAGCATGCACACAGACCTTCTTTAAACCGATTCAGACAGGGAAATTGATAACATCTGTCATAAGTTATAAACAGATAACCCACTGACACACACACTCACCCTCACACTCACACTCACACTCACAC
>NW_015554106.1:391440-393772 GCF_001515605.1 Sinocyclocheilus anshuiensis | reverse complement strand
CATTTTAATTTGAATTGCAATTCCTTCTGCCTTTAATTAAAATAAAAATATCTTAAAAATCTACATACAAACTTTAGTGACTTTATTTCTAATGTTTTTTTCTAATAATATTTCCTAATATCTTTTTCCTTCATTTCTTTTTGACTTTCATTTATATTCGGTTATATAAACTCCAAATAATGTTTTTTTATTTCCAATCATATATTTATTTCTATTTATTGAATATATACATTTGAATGTAGAACTTCATTCTTATTTTGTGAAGAAGAACAAAAAGCAGCATGTGATGGATATGTAGTATTAGGCCTTTTTGCAGAATTTTCAGATTTTTATTTTTTTTCACGATACAGGGCTGTGTTGTTATTGAGATGATCATTATGCTATTATTAGTAATGGTATTATATTAACTGATTATGCATGACTTGACAAATGCAATAAGCCACTCAAGGCTGAGCATTACTGTGATTTTACTGCGGTTAGAGGATTTTGTGCTGTGCGTCTTTTCTAACAACAGGTGTTGCATCAGAAGTATTGATGTCATTCTCCTGCAGGCCTCACACTCACACTCACACTCACACACACACACACACACACACACACACACACACACACACACACACAGGTGGAAATCTTTTAATCAATATTTCAATCTAATAGGGCAGCAAGGAGATCATAGATAGATAGATAGATAGATAGATAGATAGATAGATAGATTAAGTTTAATATAACAATTCATCCATAAATCGTACATCACAAACGCGTTCGTTCCTCATAAGCAGGTCCACCCGGCTTTTTTTATTAAATTTGCAAATATGTTTTCTCATTAAATATATTGATTTTACTTTCAACTGCAGTCTTATTAATCCCCTCAGCTAACATTTTAAAATCCATTCTGCAGAGTATTGCAATTTTCCTTCAAAATACGCATAAAGTCTTCAGATTTCATTTGGGCCTGCTCATTTGCAACTGTAATTACTGTAAATAAATGTCTACTGCCCAAAAAACTTCACAATAAGCATATTCACAAGACTGAACTGATCTTGTAGTGTATGAGCAGGCTTCAGTGAACTGAATTAATGTACAATCAGAATTCATTCACAGCTGGAGGATACTTTAACAGACATGTCCTACATTAGCCTTCAATCGTCCTCACACACGCCACTTCAGAGACGGTCTGATTATGGCAGCAATTGATATGATAATCGTATGTGACATCTCTAGGTCTGCCGTAGGCTAAAGGGTTCGGAATAAGAAAAACAACTAAACAAAAAGATGATTTGAAAACAATGAGAATAAACACAGACACTAAAAGCAAGAAAACAGTTTATCTGTCAGTTTTTTTTTATAGCACTATTGTTATGTTTTCATAAAATAAATCTTGTTTTGACAGTACGGACAACCTTACATTTCATTTTTTTACAGTTGCCAGTAACCTTTGATACTCTTTTATACAGTCACACAAACACATTAAACAAAAACTTTCTGTACACCAGTGTTAATTTTGACAGGCATTTTTTATTTAGTCTTAGTCTTTATCTTGAGACGAAAATGCTTAATAGTCGTAGTCACATTTTAGTAATTTGAGTCTTTCATAGTTTTAGTCGACGAAAAGTCATTGCATTTTTAGTCATTACTTTTAGTCATTATTTTGGTCAAACTGCAGTTACCAACATTTATTTTGGTAGCTATTTTATATGTAGTCTTCAAAAAAAATAGTAATGAATTCTTCTCTCTTTAGACCAAATCAATTAAGCTTATGAGAAATTTGAATCAAGGATTACATTTATTTTGGTAGCTATTTTATATGTAGTCTTCAAACAAAAATAGTCATTAATTCTTCTCTCTTTAGACTAAATCAATTAAGCTTATGAGAAATTTGAATCAAGGATTGAATTTGGAAAAACTTGAATAAATTATGACAATTTTCATTTTTGGGTGAACTATCCTTTAACCTTTAACAGTAGTGAAAAGGGAGCAACTTATAAAAATAATAGTTGTTCATATATAATATAGATAATATTAGCTCATTCAGCTCGTCTGCTGTTTCAGTTTCATGCAGATATTTTTTAGGTATAGTTTCACAAAACTGTCAAATCATTCTGTTTTTGCTTAAAATTTCGAAATTATACAATCTAATTTAGATTAAAAACTGCTCATGTTGCATGTATGCAGCATCTTTGTTTGGATCAATATTAAAATGCAGTGGTTGCCTCTCGTTTTAAATGGAAAGAGAACAGACAAAGCCTTATTTTGTTTATATGAAGAGATTTCTTTTATTTGTGTTACTTATTTATTTGATTTGGGGCTTGTTTTAAAATTTCAATTTAGTTTT
>NW_015554106.1:389900-390283 GCF_001515605.1 Sinocyclocheilus anshuiensis | reverse complement strand
AAAAAATCGTGAATCGAATCGAATCGTGAAATCAAAATTGTGAATCGAATCGTGAGTTGAGTGAATCGTTACATAATAAGACAAAGCATAATAAGACAAGCATAATAAGACAAATACGAAAGAGATACAAATTAAACTTTTTCAGATACAGTAGATTTACTTAACATTTGTACATTTATTTAACATCTTTTGTTGGTTAACATTAATGACAAGGATAGGTACTTAATTAGGAATGCTGTTCCTTTCTGGTCACCTTATCCCTACCCCTTCGGGTGCTGAGGCCATTGTTTCAGATCGCTAGTTCGCGTTTTGGTAGTCTATCCATCCACTGCGGCTACCATACTGAGACTAGATATGCAAACGCCCCTTATCCGATTGCCATC
>NW_015554106.1:383075-388620 GCF_001515605.1 Sinocyclocheilus anshuiensis | reverse complement strand
ATTAATTCTTCTCTCTTTAGACCAAATCAATTAAGCTTATGAGAAATTTGAATCAAGGATTGAATTTGGAAAAACTTGAATAAATGATGACAATTTTCATTTTTGGGTAAACTATCCCTTTAACAGTAGTGAAAAGGGAGCAACTTATAAAAATGATAGTTGTTCATATATAATATAATTTTTGAAAAAGAAGCAGAATAAAATAAGACAAATACGAAAGAGATACAAATTAAACTTTTTCAGATACAGTAGATTTACTTAACATTTGTACATTTATTTAACATCTTTTGTTGGTTAACATTAATGACACGTATAGGTACTTAATTAGGAATGCTGTCCCTTTAAGACGGAAGGCATGCATGTAATACTGACACGCATTCAGTTTTCACCCACCTGTTTCACTTAATCCATAACCGACTGTATTTACGTGAGATACTCTACACGATAGACACTTTAAGTTAATCGACAACGAATTGTGACTCCCGGGAAATACGGGACGTCTGGTCACCTTATCCCTACCCCTTCGGGTGCTGAGGCCATTGTTTCAGATCGCTAGTTCGCGTTTTGGTAGTCTATCCATCCACTGCGGCTACCATACTGAGACTAGATATGCAAACGCCCCTTATCCGATTGCCATCCAATGACAGGGACGCACATTTTGAAGGACAAGACAGTAACCTATAGGATGTATTTTGAATGTCCGGTAGTCCTCAAATAACATTATAGTCCTGTCTCGTCTTGTTAACGAAGACGCGGCATAAATTTCGTCATAGTTTTTATCATCAGATATTAGTTTTAACTCGTCAACGTCTCGTCTTAGTCACAGAAAAAATGTTCGTTAACGAATATTTTTCGTCCTCGTCTTCGACGAAATTAACACTGCTGTACACAAGTACACAAACATGTTTCGGGTGGTTCAAATCCAAGTGATATGGAGAAATTTGTAGTAAAATATTACATATATACGGTACTATATTGGTTACTGTCCTATATTTGCGATATTTAATTTAAAAAAATGCTAATCATTTAATAACACTGTTAAATGATGTTAATCAAATCTCAATTCATTTTCTTGTATTGCATATTATGATGTTCCAATACTTTAAATCACTTGTAGAATTACAAACCCATGCATTTTAGTTTTCATTATTTTATTTTTAATTTATTTGGTCAAATTTATTGGAGTCAAATTTTAATATCCAGCATGTATTGTTTATTAGCCGCAAAAATCTATGAAAAATCATTGGCTTAATTGGTCTCGGACAGAATATTAATATTAGTGCTATGATATACACTAACGTTAAAAATGTTGCGGTCTGTACAATTTTTTTTATGTTTTTGAGAGAACACTCGTATGCTTACCAAGGCTGCATTTATTTAATCAAAAATAAAGTAAAGAATTGTAATTATCACAATTTACTGTAATAACTGTTTTCTATTTTAATAGTTTTTTTTATATGATTTCTTCTTGTGATGCAAGTGTTGCATGATCTTTCAGAAATCATTCTAATAAGCTGATTTGCCGCTCAATAACCATTTCATATTATTATTATTGTTGAAAACTTTTTTTTATTTTTTTACTTTTTTAGGTCTCTTTGATGAACAATGTTTAAAAGCACAGCATTTATCTGAAATATTTTTTTTATATCATAAAAACGTCTTGACTGTTATTTTTGATTTAATGCGCCATTGCTGAATAAACGTAACATTTCTTTAAAAAAAAAAAAAAAGTTCTTACTGACCCCCCCATTTTTGAACGTTAGTGTATAGCTCAAATCTCCCCCGAGACATTTTGTGTTTTGGATTTCGAGAACAAGGGCTCTGATTTGATGACAACAAACATTACCCGCTCCGTCAGAAAGCTCAAATCATAAACTCATTAAAGTCTCTCTTTGACTTGAGACAAAAACCACAATAATCCTCTCTCCTCAACCCGACTTCACACATTTTCCTGAATTACAACCTCTAACAAAGGAAGAGAGACCTCTTCAGAGAGACAGACATGAGCAGATAAACAAACACTCACCCCAGTTAAGGTCTTTATGTTGTGCAGTGCATTCTGGGCCTCCAGGGCAGCTTTCCGTGTGTAGAATGTGACAAAACAGCACCCTGGGAAAACAGACAGAGACAGAGAGAAAGAGAAAGAGAGAGGTAAGCATTTTAAGCATGCAATAATCCAAGTGGATTTGATCTTTTTCTTTTCGGCTCACTACCTGCTGAGAGAGAAAACAATCTCACTGCTGTCATACAGATCTCTGCCAAACTACACCACAGAGAAGATAAGGAATGAGAGGAAAGAGGCTAATATTTGATGCTTAATAAACAGCCATATGGAGTGGGACTGTGGACCAATGAGATTTCACTGGCTACCCAGCATCCCCTCCTTAGACATAAAAACCAAGTGACCCACATGTTGCTGCAAGCATGATTAAGGTAAAAACTCCAGCATCAAATCATTTGTACTTGTTGAAAGAGAACATATTTGATTTGAAGTTACATTTATTTATTTATTTTTAATTTTAATAATACAATTATTCATGTGAGAGAATATTGATATAAATATATATTTTAAGCAATGAAACAATAAATAAATAAAGTGTTTGTGTGAATCTTTAAAAAAAACCTGCTCATAAGAGTCTTGTGAATTATGAATCAGACTACACTGGTCACGTAATGTATTTCTGTGCAGCCCAGGACAACCTAATGCGAAGCTTTGTTATAATTGCTATTATTTTGCATTACACTGTTTAATTTTTTTTTACTAAAAAGTGTTTCTATTGTTAACTAAAACGAAGACGAAAAATAAAACTATCAAAATTTAATTAATTGAAGTAAATCTGAAATTAAATCAAATCTAAATATTAGATGAAAAGCTTAAAATGTAGAAATGTTGCATGACAAATAACTGAAATTAACTATTAAAAATCACTAACACTAAACTGAAAAAAAAAAACTAATAAAAATGACAAAGCACATAAAATTACTAAAATTAAAATACCGAAAATATAAAAATAAAAGCATATTTAAAATATGAATAAATACTATAATAGTATATAAATATTACTCAAATAACACTGATTTTACCAAACATTCAATTCAGACGGAAAACTCAATTTAGACTTTAGAAATTACATACGTAACACTTAATGGACATGTTCCACTAAAGTCTGACAACCACAAAATGATACATTTTGAGGCCTCTAAAACAGATCGGCCAAAAAGCTCTGACCTTCATCAGAAAAATAAAAACGAGTATGTGCACAGTATGCATCCGCACACATCACTGTCCTTGACTGGGCACAGAAGCACACACACACACACACAAACAGGCAGAGAGGACTGACAGAAAGAATCAGCTGGGGACCTTTGTGTGTCTTGTGTGTGTGTGTGTGTGTGTGTGTGTGTGCGGCTAAAGCAAGCTGAGACTGCTGGCATGTTTTTTTTTTTAGAGAGAAAAGAAAAGAGGAACCAGAAAAAAATGAGTGAACTGAAGCCCCTTTACTGCCAGGGAGAATTTTGGCAGCATAAACTAAGCACTCACTCGTCCCTGGCAACGGTGCAATCCAGTCCATGGCCAAAACAACCTTGTTCCCAGTGTTACACACACACACACACACACACACACACACAAGACACCAGTAAGTGATCATACACATTTAAACTCCCAACATGCCTGAAACATTCCCATCAGTCAACACTGACATTGGTCCTTGTTGGGGTGCTTAATGGTTCTGGGCCATTAACACAAAGGTTTTAAGTTCAATCCCAATTAAGTGTGACCCAGGAACTGAAGTGGTAATGAGATCCTGTTTCTGATCAATCACCATTGTGCCTGAAGCAAAATACCGACCCCAGGGGTCTCAGAGAACTGTATTCAGAAATAGAGTACCATAGGCATCTGCTAAATAGACATGTAGTCTAATGGCGCTTTTCCACTGCATGGTACGGTTCGGCTCAGCTCAGTTTGCGTTTTCACTGGAGTATAGTACCGCTTTAGAGTGGGCAGGATTATAGACATGTCGTTATAGTTGTGCCGCCTCTACTGCCGTGACCTCCTGAAAAACTTTTTCTTTCCGCGTCAATCCATTAAGCTCTCGCTGGATCCGCTCCTTGGCTATCAACGAGAGGAACGTCTGTGCTTCCTCAACAGACCACGAAACAGCCATTCTTTTGTTGTTTAAAAAAAGGTGCGCTCGTTCGAAACTGTTGCATTCGTTCAAAAAAAGTTGCGTTCTATCCTCGCTGGCTGTGCTGATTTAATCTAGCGGGTCTAGTGTCACGTGTCGCAAGTTCAATGACGCCCATTAGTGACTATTCTCTCTGGCAAATCAGTGATCAGCAGGGTTTACACGTCACATTTTGGTAACGGTACGGCTCGCTTGGAACCTCAGCCGAGGTGGTGCTGAAAAAACTACATGCCGTACCATGCAGTGGAAAAGCGCCATAAGGCCCAGATCGTTTGCTGGCTGTCTGCACAAAAGTACCAAGAGCTTTCTCAAAATTGTAAGCTTAAATCTTAACTGGTTGGTTTTGAGAATGAAAATGCTGGTTTGTCGCTTCCTATCTAAGTGGCCAAAATGAGCTCGAGTGTGGACCAGACTTTATGGCGTAAATTTACAGTTATATAAATGATTAAAAAAAAATTTGTTTTCATAAACATGGTACTGTTTGTATGAATCAATTGTGAAACATTTGATATAGGGGGAGTGTTCACAAGTTTTTTGTGTACACAGATTTGAGTTAATACCACATAAGCCTAAACACCGCACAGCTATTCTAACAGTAATACTACATGAGCTCATAATACTCCAGTAGTATTAAATAACACTCCACTACATCAAGACTTGGAAGGCACCGTACGTTTGCGTAAGACCAGTGAAGGTAAAGATGAGAATAAGGTTAAGAATTCTGATAGTTCTGACAGATGAGCCATGTTCAAACCTGTTGTAAAAAGCTATATACACACACTTATGAACTCATATTAGCTGACCAATCGGTGTGCCAATTTACTATGTTGCATTGTTATTATTATTATTATTATTATTATTATTATTATTAATAATAATAATAATAATATGAATAAAACCGTACTGTTTGTACGTATTAAAAGTTATATGTAAAATAGAATTCAAATAATAATAGTTTATTTGTAAAATAAAAATCATAATTTATCATAATCGCAGCACAGATATATATATATATATATATATATATATATATATATATACACACATATTATTATTATTAGTAGTAGTAGTAAGTAATAAAATGCAAATGATAATAATAATAAAAATAAGAATAAGAATAATATAAAAATATATATTTTTTTCCCCTTTGTTCATCTCCATATACATAATTAAAAAAAAAAAGTGCAGTTGTGTTGTATTTTTTTCCTGAGGTGCTTTCAAATTTTAGTAAGGGGGTCCCTACCAAGTGAATTATTTTATTTGTTGGTCCATTTTGGCATCAAAAAGTTTATTTGGCATCAACAAATTTGAAAACGTCTGTGCTAAAGGATTGATTAACATTTTTTTTTTTTTTTGCT
>NW_015554106.1:370018-382936 GCF_001515605.1 Sinocyclocheilus anshuiensis | reverse complement strand
ATTTTTTTTTTTTTTTGCTAATTGAAGAGTGGTGTCACTTGTCATATTACTGTTGCTGATTTTCCATGTTTAATGTGAAGGGGCACTTCAGATTGTGGCTTCACATTGTAGCTCATTGATTTTGCATATCATTCTCCTTTTCCTGTTCCTTCTAGAAAATAGAGATGTGCAAAACCATTAAAATGCTGCCTTTGAAACAACGCTAATACGCTAATAATAGCCAATAGCCAATTGTCAGCCAATAAGATCCTGTTCATTCTTGTGTTGTCAGCAAAAGTGAAGCAGGCTTTCTCGACTCTGCCAGCAACTCATTCCTTGGCTGTTGACAGCGGTTCGTGTTTAATCGTGTCGCGACACTGGAAACTTTTGACAATCCCAGGCAGGGAGGTCAGAACAGCCATCCTCAAAGTGTTTTCCACATCCGTACGTGGCAGGACTGCTGACATACGGTCTGAAAGCCCATGCCTCACCTGAGACAGATAAGACAGGATAAAACCACGAGGCGTACAACCGCCTCAAGAGCTCCGTGACCGTTCGTACTCGTGCTCAAGACTCGCTGACGGACGGATTCCATAATATCATACAGGCTTACAAACCCAGGGCTCATGCTCGGCTATTTGCACATCTAACAGTAAAAGAAAGATGTTTTTACGTTTGATAATGAACAATTTTTATTTTTTGAAAAGTAATTGATTAAGAAGTGTAGCTGTGCTATATTTCTTTCAAATGAAAGACCACTTCAGTACCACGATTGTTGTATCATTATTACTAATACAATTCTTACTATTGTTCTTTACAAATAAATATTTCTATTCATTTTCTTTTCGATACGGGGAAAAAAGCTACTTGTTTTGATACTTTGTTATATAATTCAAACTATATTTAATTGAATGTAATTTAACCGACGGTAAGAATTTTGACCGATTACTACAATCAGTTAAACGGTTTAAAAAGTCATTTATTTTATTTATTTTTTTTCCAGTAATTTATCAAAATATTTAAAAAGATTTGCTGCATGGTTAAAATATGCTACGCGTATAAATATTTTTAGCTTTTTGGAGAAAAAAAAGCATAAGTCGCGTATAAGTCGCATTTTATTATTTCATCCAGAAATAGTATTTTATTATGATAATGAACAGGCTGCATTGTCAAGATAGCAAAGCTTAACTGTGTGCACGCATGCGGCGCCGGCGCAATCAATCACTTGAATTGTTTCTTTCTAACAGTGGAAGTCCTTTCGCGCAGCACAAAAATGAACCGAAACTCTGCATACTAGGCCACTTTTTACAGTTTTTCTTTCATTTTCTTAATTTATTATTTAAGTAAAGATATATATCTCGTATAGGCCTATTTATTCTTTATATATATATATATATAGCCTAGCTTTATTATGTTTTTCTCCGCTCGCAGAAGCGCTGCAGGTGCATGATGTGATATGTGAATCCTCACGTTCTGTTGTTTGCTGCTTTTTGCGCATGTAAAATTAATCCCCGGGAAACAAATGTTAGTATTTTTAATGGGTCACAGACCTTATCCTTTCTAATTTAATTCAATTCTAATTTAAAATAATCTTTTGGTTAACAGTTAATAATCGGTTAATGAGCATCGGTTGTCGGTTAGGAAAAATAACCGAAATGAACATCCCTAAATTGAATAGTAAATTATATTTACATTTCTGCATTTTTAACGATGGCTCAAGTGTCCAAATAGTTTTTGGAGCCACTGTGTATATTTGTGAAAAATGTTCCACCTCTACTATGATACTACTTTTTTCCTTTTCAGTTTAAATCAACAGGTGACAGCGATTTTTTCTTTCTTTCTGGAAAGAAAGTAGTCTTTCACAACTGACTGCAAATTCAGGCCCGAAACTGCCGCTTTTCACAATCCAATCAATTCCCGAAGGATAGCATTTCACATCTCGTTTCACTCGGAAATGTGTCGCATTATGGAAGTATAACAGGTTGCGAATCCCGTTTTCGTGTTGACTGTAAATGAAAACGACTTGAATGCCAATTATGCCCAGATTCGGTTTTTGATCTGTTAAACGAGACACAGACCATCCAAAGCCCTAAAGTTATGGACTTAATCCCATGAACACACACATATCTGTTAGAATACATTTCAATACATTAGCATAGCGCATCTGCATTTGGCCTTAGAGGACACACACACACTTGTATCATTCTGTTCTACGTGTCCAGGGACTGAAAAGGATGCACACACAAACACATCCATTCATCTTATGTGCGTGTAGGCGTGCGTATGTGTGTGTGTGTGACGGACTTCAAAGGCAGACAGGAATACATCTTTACTAAAGAACCCCAGCTGCTCAGGGCCATTTAGCCCTGGACCGCTCTCGCATCACTCAATCAACAAGGGACAGTCTGTTTCTATGTGTGTGCGCGTGTGCAGACCGTTCTAAATTGCAGCCCGACTCTGATAAACAATTCCTGCTCTTCACCTCTGGGTGCATTTATATTCTATGCCTCCGTTCTCACGCGCGCACACACACACACACTAGGGCTGTCAAAATGACTGAAAAACTAAATTCGAATTTTCTACTTAAATATGATAAAAATTCGAATTGTATTAGAATTTAAAAGGCATAATTTCAGTTAGGGGGAAAAAAGCTTTTGGCTTCTCTCCTGAGGCCACAAGAGGGCGCATCGAGCAAAATATTATGCACATTTCTTCAAAGTGAAATAAAATAACACAACTATCTTTGAAAAAAAGTGCATCATGTTTAAAATAATGTTTATAAACCATATATAATTAATAAAGTTGCTTAAACAATTAGAAAAAAAAAACAGCACCATGCATATATGTATAGTTTAATACAAAGGACCGAAAACCAATCACAAAGAGTAGGCTACTTTCTTCATTTAAAAACATGAGATAGAGAGGGATGGGGAAAAACCGCCATAACGTCTTTAGACATGTTTTTTTTAAAGTTGAACTTGCATTAATTTTACATGGCTTTCTAAATATGCCGCTCTCTGCGAGACGCGAGTGCAACGCTGATAGACGTCCCTCTAGAAAATGTGATAAATATGCGTTCTGTGTGAACGGCATGGTTTCAGTTTTGATGTAAACAACATCTTCTCCACACTGATGCTCTCGTTTTCCGCAATATATTGAATGAACAACGTAGCATTGCCGCATCTAGTGGGTTCAACTGGATAGGCTAACAAAAGCATTCAAATGCAATCAATGACACATACATCGTCATCGCATCTCGTGCGCCACTGATAAGGCTGCCTGACGGCTGACGCAGACCTTAAATTCGAATGCAACGTTTTTGCATTCGAATGTGGATTTTTTTTTTTATTCGACGAATATTCGAAATTAAAAATGTTTTTGACAGCCCTAACACACACACACACACACACACACACACACATATGTAGGGCAGGTGTTCTGTGAGGCCGTCTGTTCAGAAGCACCTCCCCGATGATGCTCAGGCTATGGCGGTCAGGCAGGGACACACGCGGGGCACAGGATGTGACGTCCTGTGCTGAATCGTAGATTAAACCACTGAGACCGCAACTCAGCACAGTTACACACCCTTGCTGGGATGTGTGAGAGTGTGAGTACTTTTCGGCTGGGTTCCAGTGCCCAATCTGTAATAGACTGGTACATTTTTACCAAAAAAAGGATGTATCTGGATTGACAGAACATCACACTGTCACCTTAAACCTACAAGTCTTAAACCAGGAAGCACTAACGCCAATAACCAAGGGTGTGGAATATTGTCCTCACTGCGTGAAGCTAATAAAACAACAACTCAAGATGCAAAACTAGATTGCTTCCATTATAATCCAGTAGTCTACACTGCTGTGGTGCAGCATAATGCGATGCAAGACTTGATGGACAGTATGGCACACAAAAGTAAAGCTCCAGCCACTTAAAAAAAACTGTGTTTAATAAAAACATATTTAATATATTCTAAATATTTAAAATATTTAGTATATTGGAATAAATATTTAATTATTATTTGTTTAATTTATAAAAATATTATATATGATGTGTAAATTGCTGTGTGCAACAAATTTTATTTGTAATAAATAAATAAATAAATGCAGACGTTCAGTGAGTTCCCAAAAATAAGTGTAATTTAAATGAAATAAAGTACAGCGTTGGCTTGTGGGTGAGATGCAACACTTGACGGACAGTGCAACAGGCAAAAAAAAAAAAAATATATTATTTAATTATTTAATTTTTATTTGCTTCCTTTATATTAATATTACACATAATGTGTCAAATGATACATGCAATTCATTTTATTTGTTAAATATTTAAACAAATAAATACAATTTGTGACTTCAGTTGTTGAAGTTAGTTCCCATAAACAAGTGTAAAACTCTTGAAAACTAAATAAAGACTGCAATGTGTCATGTTTGCTTGTGGGCAGGTTATGTATTAAACTAGTCGGTTGCGTCAGCGGAAAGTCACGGAAACTAAAGTGTGTGCGAACTTGAGTAAGATCTCGGGTTATCTAATACTGTGTGTATATGTTGCTTCAGGACACTTCAAGTTGAGTCCTGTTAACTGGCACACTTTTCTTAATATAATCTGCCCATTAATTGGTAATTTTAAAAGGTGGAAAACTGTCCTTATGGGAGAAAAAAAAAAAGGAAAACCAAATACTTTTTAGAGAAAATCAGTTCTAATTGGCGGACGCCACAGGGAAAGACAGGGAAGTTAACGCTCACCTTGCGACTTTGTTGGTGGAGAAATCTTTCAATATCGTCTAATTTAACAGCCGAAGACGCACGCAGACGACCTTTTCCTAAATGAAAATGGGTTAGAATGAAGCTGAAGGCTAGCGGCGGCCATTACGGCCCCACGGCTGTGCCAATCACACACCTCGGCTCTGCCGGAGATACCCGTCGCAATGCCCTTCAAGTTGAGTCCTGTTAACTGGCACACTTTTCTTAATATAATCTGCCCATTAATTGGTAATTTTAAAAGGTGGAAAACTGTCCTTATGGGAGAAAAAAAAAAAGGAAAACCAAATACTTTTTAGAGAAAATCAGTTCTAATTGGCGGACGCCACAGGGAAAGACAGGGAAGTTAACGCTCACCTTGCGACTTTGTTGGTGGAGAAATCTTTCAATATCGTCTAATTTAACAGCCGAAGACGCACGCAGACGACCTTTTCCTAAATGAAAATGGGTTAGAATGAAGCTGAAGGCTAGCGGCGGCCATTACGGCCCCACGGCTGTGTCAGAGGCCTTGATGAAGCAGGACCTGAGAGAGGCACTCTAACTGCTGCTAAATGAACTACAGGAGCACTCATCACCCCGTCTGAAAGCCAATCACACACCTCGGCTCTGCCGGAGATACCCGTCGCAATGCCTGTGTGTGCGCGAGAGAGAGAGAGTATAGGACTTGAGTAATGCTCTCCCACTCGGCCCTGACTCATCCTCCATAAGAGTGAGAGGATGGGCGGCAATGTGAACGTGTACATGCCATCTTCCTGTCTGAGTGTTAACAACTCCGCAGAACCGAGGTTAATGCCTACGCTTTAGAGCTATTCTGAAACCCATGAGCTACCTCACTGTCTACCGCCTACATAGGCGGCATCGGAACCAAAACTAAACCACATAAATGACTGATTTGGAACATTACTGCGTTCAAGTCGTGTTGAAAGGATGATATTTATGAGATGAGCGGACATGAATGCCAACACAATGCCGTACTTATGAGTCTGAAACTCTTAAGTTCAGACTTTCTGAGTTGAGGGTGTGTAAATTAGAGGTGGAAGCACCATTTCAATTGTTATTGTTGACAATTTGCATGCATTTAATGAACTGTTTAATGAATAAAGCACATACTTTAGCTGGTTTCAGGATAGTGCGACCAAGCTACATTACCCATCATTCTCTGTAATAGCACATTTGCAATATAATACACTATTAATTACACACATAGAGGCCATTAACACAGAAGGTTTGTGAATTCTACTGCCTTTCCATTATTTTTCTGTTAACATGCTAAGCATGTCAATCTTTGATCGTTATGCTGTCCTGTTGCAGCTTATTGCGCAAACGACTCTCAAGACCTAGCTTTTTTTCATTCCACTGCAATGTTGCCAAGTCCGCGGTTTTACCGTGGATTTGGGCTACTTTAACACTGTTGCCGCAGGTTGAAATGGCCCCAATAACGTGATATTTAACACCTGGCATGTGAATTTTATCAGGCAACCCCACCAAAAACAGTGTATTTTACTCCACTGAACTTTTTGAGTAGAAATTGGGCGGGTTTTCTTGTGATAACCTGGCAACCCTGTTCCACTGCCTTATGTTTCATGTATTTAAACTCAAAAATGTGCTGTGTGAATCTTTTGTGCTTAATTGTGTTGTACTGCAGTTTGAAAAAAGTTTGTTCGTACATGATAAACCGAGAAACAAATATGGAACTGACCAACACATCCAATTAAAATAATTCGAGTTTATAAGTAGAAACTTTCAGAAGGACATAAAGGCAGCAACGAAGCGCGCAAACAGCTTGGAAGACTCCAATTTAGTTTGATGTTAGCATGTTGCTAAGCTAGTATTGCGATACTATAAAGATATAAACATCGCAAATACTGGGTCAAACTGTCGGTTTTTATTTAAAATATGTACTAAATGGAATATTTACAAGCATTTATTTTTCAAATTCTGTCCGCCATCTTTAGCGATAGTTTTAAATGAGCTAGCAATGCCTAAATGGGTTTCTGAACATAGCTTTTGAGAAATGGAGAAAAAAAAAGATATGGATGGAGGATGCAAGACAGAAACAGGCAGACAGGAAAAGAAGAAGCACAACAGGAAGTCAGAGGCTCAAGCTAACACATTACACATGTGAGCAGGTTTACACGACGCAGCACAACACCCTGCTGCTGCGATGGCGTGTATGATGTCAAAAGACAGGAAACGCACGCTACCTTTGCTCTGTGGTGGGTTCTGACTACGATCTCGCAGTATGTTGATCTGGTAGACGGCTCCGTACGGCTCAAAAAGCTCCTTTAACTCTTTCTCGGACCAGGAGCGAGGGATCTGACCCACAAACATCTTAATGGCGTCCGGATCAGGCTGGTCCGAGTGTTCCAGGGCGCCGTTCATCTTCCCAGCTGTACCGTTACTGCAGAGAGACAGAAAGCGAACGTTAGGAAGTGTCAACGGTGTATATCGTTGTCTGAGAACACTGGAAGATGTAAAGGAAGATGGGGAGTGAGAGGAGTTGGTCTCCAAGCTCACTGCGAGAGCAAATTTGGGCCCGACAGACCGACAACTGCTCCTCATTAAAGCAGGAAGACACAGAGACACAAACCCTGATTAAAATCACGACAGTGTTATTACACTCAGCGTGTGTGCTGTGTCTTGTGTGTGTGTGTGTGTTGATGTTGTGTTTATAGTCCTGAGCAGGTACAATTCAGACTCTGTTCCAGATTCAGGAAGCTCTATTACCAAATAAAATAACTTTCATTTGCTCAGAAACTTTCATTTGCAAAGAAAATGCACGTTTACAGCAAATTTAAAATAGGAGTATATGGGGCAAGTGGAGCAAATGCTAAAAATACACATCATGATTATGATGAAAATATCACCGTAATACTTACTTACAATATTAATTGTGTTACCATGAGATTATTGTGATAAAATTGCGTATTAAACTTGTCTGTGCAACACACAATTTGTCAACTCATGCCATGACCATGTAAAGCTGAATTTGCCGTTATTAGTGGTCGACCGATATTGGTTTTTTGACAGACGATGCCGATATCTTAAGAGAGCAGGGTGGCCGATGGCCGATATAAAGCCGATATATATAAGTATATTTTTTATTTTAATTATAATTTTTATTTATTTTAATTAATGTTTGAGAAACTTGAAATAATTTGAAAATGAATTGTATTAAAAATAAATAAAATATGTATAAAATATGTGTAAAATAAACATACTTATACTTTAGATGACAACTTCCTGATTCTATAATTCTATTACAGTATTTTTTACAAATAAAGAAATATTTTAAAATATATAAACAAAAAGAAAGTAAACACTGTATGCCTATGGCGAGTATTATGTGACAGGATTACCTGCCGGAGTTGACAGTCGTGTACTTTTACATGTGAGAAGGGTACGTCGCCTCCACAGATGCGTGATAAGTACGTCGTTGAGAAGTACGTCGCGTCCACAGACGCGTGATAAGTACATCGTTGAGAAGTACGTCGCCTCCACAGACGCGTGATAAGTACGTCGTTGAGAAGTACGTCGCCTCCACCAATTCAGAAGAGCGCACACACAGCCTGTGTCTGTGAATGCTTCTCATACTCGCTCCTCTCTGCCCCACGCGGCGCAAATCCTGCGTCACGGATGAGCCGTTCACGCTTGCCGCACTCACGCAGCCTGTCTCGTAATGCTCGTTTATACTCGCACCCGGCTCCGCACCGCACGTCTCCACGAGCGCATCTGGCAGTATGGATGAGGCTTGACGCACGTGCGCAACCTGCGTCGACTGGCGCCTGGCTCCGCGTTTAAAACGAATATTAAAATCGCAAATCAAATCGCAATATCTGTCAAAAAAATCGCAATTTGATATTTTCCCCCAAATCGCACAGCCCTAATTGGGAATCATATTTTTTCAACGAAAGCCAAGGTAACGCTCATTTTACATGCAGCACGCAGTAAAAATGACATGAATATGATAGAGCGCAAATGCATAAATCAGCATAGTTTGAAATAACGAGTTTAAAGTTGATCGCGCGTCTCCAGTGAAGCTGAACTCTCCTCCTGTCCGGATTCAATTCGCACGGATCGACTGTCACGCAGAGCACACGCGGTCAGGCAATATACAAATGCACACTTCACAAGATCTCACAGCTGGATTCGACTAAATCTGCAAGGTTTGTGAAATTAAATGTTCGTTAGTCATTTAAAGGTTTGTTTAAATTATATGCTTATTTGCTGAATGCTGACGGCAAACGAGAAAGTATTATGTCTGCCTTTCTGTTACTAATAATATAAAAGCAATCGTTATAATACTTTTTGTATACTTTTTAATTCATTTGTTCAACAGTTCTATCTGATTATTAGACAGACTTCTATCTGTATTAGGCAGAACTGTTAAACGACAACAACAAACAATGAAGAGGGAGAATGTGAGCACTGTGTTCTCAGCACCGTCAAAATAAAGGTCCGGCTTGCCGTCAAAATAAAAGTCCCGCCTCGAACACATCAGCCAGGCAGAAAAACGTATCGGCCGATGCCGATATTTGAAAAATACCAAATATCGGCCGATATATCGGCCTTGGCAATATATCGGTCGATCAATACCTATTATAGAAGAGTTTAACATCAAAAACTGTACTTGCTATTCTTGAAACAACTTGATTCATGTAAAAACCTGAAATGCATTAAAGAAAATCAATAAAGAGCTTTAACACAAATAAAAGCTTAACATTTTCGCTTTAAAACCATCCAGTACATTTGCCCCATAGACTTCCATTGTAAGCAGTTTACTGAAAACAGTTTCACAAATGCTACCTTCAACATGAATTGAAAGCAGAATTGTGAGTGACTCACACCAGAATGAAACAAATCATGACATGATAAAAATGGCTGAGCTGAGTCAGGATGCGAGACAGATCCGTGTGACCCCTAGACGCCCATGCTGCTGGTTCAACGAGTTCATGAGGAATTTCAGGCGCTTGTTTCAGTTCCAGATGAAAGCACGCAGAGAGAGAGAGAGAGTTATCGACCCCCACACTCACATTTCATTTTTAACCAGCTTACAATAACAAAATGAGTGAACAAGCCTAAACAAACTCAAAAATCACTGAGTGTCTACTCAATTTTATTTTATTTTGGTTTTGCTGATCGATGGCCAACCTGCCTGTTGCCCTTCAACTGATATGAAAATAAATAAAATAAATAAATAAATACTTCTATCCTCAGTGAAGAAGCATAATCATTTCCTCATGAGACTAATTATCGCACTAAGCATTCTGTGAGTAAGCCTCCTCCGCCTGTTTCAAGATAACCATTCAAATTTCTTTCCTTCGAAACGTGCATTTTGTTTTTTTTTATATATATAAGAGAGATATATATATATATATATATATATATATATATATATATACATACACATATATAGTATATGTTATGAAAATCAAAAAGTATAAACAAATAAATAAATATGAATGAAATACTTAAAATATAAAATGTTAATCCCTTTTCAAACTGACAAGAGACATTTAAAATTGATCAATTAATTCATAAATAAAAGTCAATTAAATATGTAAAGTTCAAAAAAGAGTCACTGGTCAACTGAAGCAACAAAATATGAAATATGAAAGTTTAAAACAAGCCCCAAATCAAATAAATAAATAACACAAATAAAAGAAATCTCTTCATATAAACAAACTAAGGCTTTGCCTCTTTCCATTCAGTTCGAGGCAACCACTGTATTTTAATCATGATCCAAACAAAGATGCTACATACAAATCTCAACCGATTTGAATCGTCACATATTTGTATCGTTTTTCAACCGGCTCGCGGTGCACCATTACATCCCTAAACATTGTACTATTAATGTACATAACAAAACATTTTGTAACTTAAAGTCAAGTTACAAAAGTGTAGAATATGGTGACTATAAAAATTACTCAGCACACAAATAAACTGAATCCATCATGAGGCCTGTACATAGATTATTCAGAAATGGTTTCCTATGGACAGTATTGTGTGTGTGTGTGTGTGTGTGTGTGTGTGCGAGTGTGTGTATACACACACACATATAAACATGATGCACTACACAATCACAGATTAGAAGTGGAAAAAAAGCCATAAAGAACTAACTCACTCAGTCATTCAACAAAGCCTAATTTCTCTTTAAACCGATGAAGTGATTTGTCATTCTATTCAAAAAAAAAAAAAAACAAGGCCTAGAGTTAAAGAGCAGCAACCGATAAAAAGAAAAGGTCGGA
Source organism: Sinocyclocheilus anshuiensis (assembly GCF_001515605.1). Taxonomy (NCBI): domain Eukaryota; kingdom Metazoa; phylum Chordata; class Actinopteri; order Cypriniformes; family Cyprinidae; genus Sinocyclocheilus; species Sinocyclocheilus anshuiensis. The sequence goes on along the minus strand of NW_015554106.1, from coordinate 371,961 downwards.
GGTAAAGAGAATAGACACAGACCTCTGGACTCGATTCATCCATCTCTTGCAGAAGGATCCTATTTTCTCCGCGGAGACGCCCAAGTCTTTGAGCGATTTAAAGGACATTTCTGCATGCGTCACGGGAAAGCCGTCCTTTCAAGTCCCCACGGCAACCGCTGCTCAGCTACCCCCACCCCAATAAATCCCCCGGCAGTTACCGCGGTGATAAGGGTGCCCCTCGCCGCTGATCAAAAATAAATAATGGCGAAAAAAGCGAGCATGACACAGGCACAAGAGCCAGAAACGGATTCTGATACAGAGAGAGGGATGGGACTGCGAGTGTCAGGGTGTTGTGCGTGTATGTGTGTGCTTGTGTCTGTCACAATTAGTAATTGTTTGGTTCGACAAGGCCCGACTGCAGGAATACAAAGGCACAAGTCACAGGAAGCCTGTAACAGTGTGCTGGAGGACACTCGCACACACTGGCCTGGGGTTGGGAACCACTAATGGTTTCTGAACATTTGCCTTCTTTTTCAGATGTAGAGTGAACACTTTTTTTTCAAGAACTGAATACTTTTATTCAGCAAGGATGCATTAAATTAATCAAAAGTGACAGTAAACACTAAATGACTTCTGTTTCAAATAAATGCAGTTATTTTAAACTATATTTCAAAGAATCCTGACAAAAATGTATGCACATTTTTTTTAAATCACTGCTTATTTTTTTTTTTAATTTTCAACATTGATAATAATAATAAATGTTTATTGAGCACCAAATCAGTGTATTAGAATGAATTCTGAAGAATCATGTGACACTGAAGACTGGAGTAATGACTGCTGAAAATTCAGCTTTGCCATTTCAGGAATAAATTACATATTCAAATAAATAAAATAGAAAGAGTTATGTTAAACTGTAATAATATTTCAAAATATTAATGCTTTGACTCTAATTTGATCAAATAAATACAGTATTGCTGGCTTTCAAAAACATTAAGAAGTCTTACCGATTCCAAACATCTGAACGACTTGATATTGCACAAAATAACAAAAACATGATCATTATAAGTTGCTTATTTTTAATGAAATTACCAAAATGACTCCTGAAAGCTCTCACTCACTGAGCTTGTTTATAATATATATACACAAAATAAAAGTAGACTAAATGGTATAATACAGTCACAGTAGGATTATGTGGTGCTAAAAGGAATCCTTAAGGAACCAGACTCATTACGTGGAATCATAATCATTAAATTCCTTACAATTCCCTGCAAAGGCATAAGGAGAGGAGCCATTGACAGATTAAATACATTGTCCTTTATTTGGACCATCTTTCTTTCACTCTTCTCTGCTGACAAGGTAGAAAGAGAAAGAACTAGACACAAGGTGAAAATAAAAGTGTTTGTTTGTGTGTGTGTGTGTGTGTGTGTGTGTGTGTGTGTGTTTGTCTGTCTGAATGTAAATCCTGAGGCTCAGATTAAGTTGTCAAGTGGTTCCACTCCTGCCATAGCATCCTTTCTCTCTCTCTCTCTCTCTCTCTCTCTCTCTGTCTCTCTCTCTTTCTTTCTATCCACTTCCCTCTCAATTTGAGTCAATTGTCTGCCTTAATGGCTTAACTAGACCTTCCATCAGCCTGGGCTGCTCTTAAGGTGTGTGTGTGGGGGGGATTGCTGATGTAAGGAACTCTGATAGTCCGCAATATAAACATAAATGCAATATAACAAATTATGATTGGAGATATAGTAATGGTTGGACTGAGGTTATTTCATGCCTGAGCAGCCTCCATAAAAGGTTACAGAAACTCAGAGCACTTACGATGTTTTAAAATCTGGTATAGTTACATATATATTTTAAATACATTTATAGATATTTTATATTCGTGGTTATGGGGTATTGCTATAACTATGTATTTTTAAATGATATACTATGTACTTTTTATACATACACTGTTTTTATAATATATT